>NW_025999961.1:11354319-11399977 GCF_001458135.2 Marmota marmota marmota
TCCAGTTAATTATATTATTTTTTTTAATTTTCGTCTTGAAGTATATTTATTTTGTAATTTTTCTGTCTCTATCTCCTAAATAGCTGGGACTATGAGCATTTACTACTGTGCCTGGATGACTTTGTTTTTTAAATATAAATATGTATATATATTTGGTATGGAAGTATAAATCCATAGATTGAGTTTTTCCTCAGCATTCCAAAGATACAATCCCATCATCGTCTTTGTCTTCTTTCTTTCTTTTTTCTTTTCTGATGATACTTTAGGCATCATTCTTTGTTCATTTCATTTTCTAGTCTATTGTTTCCTAAAATATATCTTGGGATCAGGTTTTCCTTGCTTTTTTCTGGGGCTCCCATTACATGTATGTCAAACTCTTTGATATTCTCCACAGATATTGGATATTCTGTCCACATTTTTTTTATTTTTCTAATCTTCCTAATTAGATAATGTATATACTATCTTTAAAGTGAGCAATCTTTTTTTTTTCCATTTTACCCAATCCAGTGTTAATTTCAGTGATGAAATTTTATTAACATCATTCTATTTTTCACTTCAATTATTTTCATTTTCTTCTTTTATAGTTTCCTTTTAAGTGTTGAAATTACACTGTGTTTATATCAGTCTTTTTCAATATATCCTTTACCTTGCATTTTTCATAGTAATTTCAAAATTTTTGTTGGTTTATTACAAAACTTCTATTGTACATTTTCTGTCTTGATCGTAGGTTATATTTTTGTGCTTCTTTGTAATTTTACAATTTTCATAACACTCCTTCCCCTGTTCTCACCTTTTCCCCTCAGTCTCTGTTAACCATTCTGCTCTCTGAGATTGGGAGCTGTTGTGTTATACCTTGGAAAGTCCTATGCATCATCTGGGAGAACAATGTTAGCTCTACTACTTGTTTTCTAGCTATACCCATGCTGTCCAAGTTTATTTATTGAATATTTCCAAAATAAGTTCTGCTAAACAGAAGGAAACACACTTAATGATTAGGAACCAATAAATAAAAAAGAGACTCTTAATAACCCTAACTTTTGACAATGTCGATTAGAGTTTTAAAATTCTGAATTTATATAAAGGGATCACCTAGAAAATATAGTACCCATATCATCTCTATATTTTATTTGTAATTACTTGATTTTGAAAAAAAATATACATTTCCTTAAATAGTATTTGCATTTATTTATCTTGCAGTAAATCAACTTTAATTAAATATATATATATATATATATATATATATAATTAAAGTTGATTTACTGCAAGATAAATAAATGCAAATACTATTTAAGGAAATGTATATTTTTTTTCAAAATCAAGTAATTACAAATAAAATATAGAGATGATATGGGTACTATATTTTCTAGGTGATCCCTTTATATAAATTCAGAATTTTAAAACTCTAATCGACATTGTCAAAAGTTAGGGTTATTAAGAGTCTCTTTTTTATTTATTGGTTCCTAATCATTAAGTGTGTTTCCTTCTGTTTAGCAGAACTTATTTTGGAAATATTCAATAAATAAACTTGGACAGCATGGGTATAGCTAGAAAACAAGTAGTAGAGCTAACATTGTTCTCCCAGATGATGCATAGGACTTTCCAAGGTATAACACAACAGCTCCCAATCTCAGAGAGCAGAATGGTTAACAGAGACTGAGGGGAAAAGGTGAGAACAGGGGAAGGAGTGTTATGAAAATTGTAAAATTACAAAGAAGCACAAAAATATAACCTACGATCAAGACAGAAAATGTACAATAGAAGTTTTGTAATAAACCAACAAAAATTTTGAAATTACTATGAAAAATGCAAGGTAAAGGATATATTGAAAAAGACTGATATAAACACAGTGTAATTTCAACACTTAAAAGGAAACTATAAAAGAAGAAAATGAAAATAATTGAAGTGAAAAATAGAATGATGTTAATAAAATTTCATCACTGAAATTAACACTGGATTGGGTAAAATGGAAAAAAAAAAGATTGCTCACTTTAAAGATAGTATATACATTATCTAATTAGGAAGATTAGAAAAATAAAAAAAATGTGGACAGAATATCCAATATCTGTGGAGAATATCAAAGAGTTTGACATACATGTAATGGGAGCCCCAGAAAAAAGCAAGGAAAACCTGATCCCAAGATATATTTTAGGAAACAATAGACTAGAAAATGAAATGAACAAAGAATGATGCCTAAAGTATCATCAGAAAAGAAAAAAGAAAGAAAGAAGACAAAGACGATGATGGGATTGTATCTTTGGAATGCTGAGGAAAAACTCAATCTATGGATTTATACTTCCATACCAAATATATATACATATTTATATTTAAAAAACAAAGTCATCCAGGCACAGTAGTAAATGCTCATAGTCCCAGCTATTTAGGAGATAGAGACAGAAAAATTACAAAATAAATATACTTCAAGACGAAAATTAAAAAAAATAATATAATTAACTGGAAACCAAACATTTTTAAAATTTATTTATTTACTCTGATTTGGTATACATGACATCAGAATGCATTTCAATTTGTAGTACATACATAGAGCACAACTTTTCATGTCTCAGTTCACAAAATAGAGTCACACCATCTGTGCACTTGGGGTAACGATGCCCATCTCATTCCTCAAATCTTTTCTACCTCCATGTTTTCTCTCTTTTCCTCACTCCCCTGTGCCTTATGTAAAATTACTCCATGTCTCCCATACCTCACCCCCATCCCCATTATGGATCAGCATCCTTTTATCAAAGAAAATATTTGGTCTTTGGTTCTTTGGGATTGCCTTACTTCACTTTATTATAAATTCTCTCAATGTTAATGGGAATGTAAAATGCTAGTACTTTGAGAACTGTTGGGAAATCCTTGTGTATCTAATGGCTTTCTAAATGTATTCACAGCAAGTTTTTAGATTTATCCAAGAAAGTAAAATAAGAGTATCTATTTAAACACTTAGGAAAGTTTGACATTTGTTCATAGATTATAAATGAGTCAAACACATCTTCTTTGTTTTCAGCCTATTGCTAAACATCTCACCCTGCCAGATGCATACGTATGTGCTTGTGAATTTTATTTTGGTCACCTTTTGTTGCAAATCAAAAAGTCTATAGGTATAAAACAATGTTTCGTATGCCATGGTTTATCTGCTTCAGAAGTTTGAAGAGGACACAACAAGTATAAGATATTCTTCCTTACCTAAATCCTCATCTGGGACCACTCAAAAGCCAGGGAGTGCCATCAACAGTGGGAGCTAGATTTAACTTTAACATTTCTGATACCTGGGCTGGAAATACACTGAGTCTGAATTAGATAGGTCTCTTTATCAGGATATACACATATGAGTTTTCTATGTAATTTGACCTTTTAACAAGGAATGGCCTTTAAAAAAAGAACATCAAGAATGCCCATCCAAAGAGAGATTTATTGTAGTAGCTAAAGCTTTCAGAAGACCAAGTAGAAACTATAAGGCGTTTTACCATCTTTCATTGACTGTCACTTAGCATTACTTCTGCCACATTGTATTAAAAAAAAAAAAAGTGGTGATTACATTAGTCAAAGCTTGACTAGATTCAAGAGAAGTTAACAACAATGCAACCTTTCTGTGGGAAGATTAGCAAATAAGCTGAAGCCTTTTTGTTTGTTTCTTTGTTTTTTCCTAGAACTTTTGTTTTGAGAACCTAATACACAGAATGACCCTGTGTGCTGACCATCATGTTTGTGGGTGTTACTTATAGGAACTCTATGTTCTTATGTCAATTCAACAATATTTTGTGTTCCATTGATGGTGTTCACCACTAGATCCTGTTGCTAATTCTATTGATCTTTGAGTTGCCAGAATTATGCTGTTTTGGGGTATAAAAGAAACATACTCATTTCCATATTTAATGGTAAGGTCACACCTTGAATGACCTATAGAGTTGCTCTTGATTTTATTTTCCAATTGTACATGCAAACCACAAATTACATTTTTTAAAGATCCATCATGAAAACATGTTTGCATTCTATTTATAAACATCTTGCCCACTTAAACTCAAAATATGTGACCAATGGTGTGAAACATTGTGTCCAACATAATTCAGGAGTCCTTCTTCTTATCATCCTCCAGGAAAAAAAAAATCTATCCGAATGCTTAAAATGGAATACATTCACATTCTGAGAATATCACCTATTGTGTATTTCCACATCTTACCTATTATTTACATTGTTGCCAAAGGTCCAGTTTTAGATAGATCTTACATCTATTATTATTCTTTTCCTAAGTATGAGAAATAGGCATATTTATATCTAGTGAGATACCATGCCACCATTCAGGGCATACATTCCATAGTCATTGATCTCACAAATTATTAACCCATATCTCTTGTGCACAATTCATATTCCTCCTCCTGACAACAAATCAGTGGTAAATATTAGTTTCAACCCGATACCTTTGGTTAATAAATAAACTAGCATATTTGCTTTTCAAATAATATAGATAAGCATTTGACAATACAATTAACAAAACTACAGAATTACAAATGAGAACAAAATTAGAAAGGAGAAGCAAAGCATATGAAGTGATATGAGGAGGAAAAAATGCATAAAGTAAAATGCAAAACACAAGTATGATCATTGCAAATAAGTCTTAAAAATGCAGCTAATATTTATAAGAAAATATTGGCTACCATAAAAAAAAACAGTGAAAACCCAAATTATCTATGATTTCCTGTGAATACATAGATATATATATAAGTATGTGTGTGTGTATCAACTAAGTAAGTGCTGAATATTGCATATTTTATAATTCATATTTTTTTGCTATAAAAGTCTTAGAAACTTGAAAAAGATAATACATATAAAATTTTATTGTAGATTTATACTTATGCATATATACCCATATGGATATGCATATGAATATGTGCATTGTAAAAATACATAAAATCATACATAAAAATCTTAGACAATTATAGATGATTAAAGGAATCGTGCATGCCAAGTTCAGAATATATATATCTCAGAAATTATAGGATGTTATGGTGCTAAGATATTTTTATATATAGCAATTTGAAGGAATATATTAAATAGATAAAAGAAATATGAATGCATATAAAAGCACATTGAATGAATGTTACTACTTGATTCTGGTTTTAAAAACAAGGTTTTAAGCCATCAGGGCCTCAAGCTGACAGAGAATACTGATTTCCACCATTGATGTTTTCTCTCTTCCTCTATTTTCCAAGTAAGTGCAGATTTTTTTTTTAGGCCTAGACACAGATGTGCAAAGATTTTAAGTATCACTTATAGATAGAGGAGAAGAAATGTGGTTAAACTCTGAATATTAGTCAAATTGTTTAGTGTTAACTTCTTGCAGGTCTTATATTTTATTCAATTTTTAGAAATTTCTTCATACTTTCTAGTGCTTATTGTAGATCTTTGTATTGGATCAAAATACAGTGGCTATATTTGTTTTGGCATCAAGATCAAGAGATTAATAAAAGGAAAAGGAAATAGCAGGAAGTTCAGTAAAGTAGAGGGAAAGGAACAGGAAAGGGAGGAGGAAAGGGAAAGGGGAAGTACTGGGGAAAGAATTAGAAGACATTATATTTCACACTTTTATAATTACATCAGAATGAATCCTAATGTAATGTACAAATGAAAAAAGAACAAATAATAAAATAAAGACTTGAAACCTCAGAAATTATCAAATGTTGAATCAATATTTTATTTTTGAAAGTATATTAATTTATTTCAAATTAATAAAATTTTATTTTATTTTATTTAAAAAATATACATTATTTGAAGTAAGTTAAAAATAAAATCTTAATATCTATGGCAATTATGAAGTTTGAGCACAGGAAACACAAAAAATAAAGTATTAGAAAAGGGTTTTAGATTGATTATTAACAACTAGAAAGGATGAAAGTGAATAGTTTCCATGATAAAGCAATTACTGTAAGAAAAAAAATAGAACTACACAATGTTATTCAAAAAATATCAGTAAAGAACACTGACATGCTGCTCCTAGAAATGTTCTAATGGATGTCTAATATCTAGCCAATCATAATGAAAATTACTGTGTAGCTTATCATTTGTCATTTATAAAATGGCTCTGGAGGAAATGACTTTAAGATTTGATGATTGAATATCAAAACGTGTTAAATAGGAAAAATATGATAAAATAAATCAGTTCTCTGAAAGATATGGAACATAAGATGAAATTATTTGGTTATTAATAAAAATATGTAGTATTAGATACAAAAAAAATTAGCAGTAGTGATGTTAAACCCAAGTAGATTTTAAAAGAGTTAAAGTGACATTTATTTTATACATTTATTGAAACCATAAAATGAAGAAAACAACTTTAAACTTATATCATGGAATTGAATTTTCACCTGTAAAAGTATGATTTTGACAAGTGGGAAAATTGAAAAAACATCTTGTAATTAAAAGCATTAATTAAAACATTACTAAGGGTACTGAAAAGAATTGAATTGAAAAAAAAAGTAACAGGATTTAGAATTTTGGGTTGAAAATAGATATTTCTTTGTGCTGTATATGGTGCTGAGTTTGAATGGGTTATTAGGATACATGACCTGAACTGAGCTAATTATAATGGCATTATTTTTAAGTCAAACATAACTTATTCTGTTTTCTAATTTCTTTAAAGATTAATTTGACAAATCACTTATGAAAGATGAGCTTACAGCTACTCTCATACACCCAATGTGAAAATTTACTAAATACTATTTGAGAAATTAAATTTAAATCACAATGTATTAATACCAGTATAATGATCCAATATGACACATCTTTGTTTTATTAAAGGAGAAAATTCTGGACTTTGCTGAAAAAAAATCAGAATATGCATCATATGTTCTTATTTAATATGACTTGTTATTTGCTACATGTTGAGATAACATTCATTCAAAACCAAGCAAGTCAGTATTCATTTGTTTGTGTTTTGTAGATTTCAAATATTTTAAGAAGATAAATTAATTTTCATGGAAAGGAAATGAATATGAACAATTGAACGACTGCACTAAATTATGAGAAAATTCGAGCATTGAAATTAAAACATCTGCATACTACAAAGAATAAAATGTACATAAAATTGAATAAAGTGTAATTTGTATGTTTTGTATCAACACATGGTCTCAATTGAAAGGAAATGACTGGCTGGGATTGTAGCTCAATGATAGAGCACTTGCCTAGCACGTGTGAGGCATTGAGTTTGATCCTCAGCACCTCATAAAAATAAACAAATAAATAAAAATATTGTGTCCTTCTATAACTAAAAATACTTTTAGAAAAATAGAAAGTATATGTCAATATTTAGAACAGCACACTGTTTTATAAATATTATGATTTATGTTGTCTCAGTATTTAAATTCTGAAGGACAATAGCTTATTTCAACATATATCTAGTTATTGAATTATAATTATGTGGCCCATAATCGCTTCAATTTTTTTTTAATCTCTGGTGATATTCTGTCTACTAAAAGAAAAATAATAGTTGAAAAACAAAAATAACAATATTATGTTTTCACAGTTACAGAAAATAAATTATGGAACATTTGTCCTAATGTAATATGGGGTTAAAATTATTGTAGGAGTAAGGCTTGCTCTTCTTAAATACATATATTAATTAAATAAAAAGCCTATAGAATTGTTATTATATTAGACTAGTTTTATGTTGCTGAGATTATACTATGACAATTAGATTAAAACTATTATGAGTAATATTCAGACCTTATATAATTTTGGACCTTGAATTTTTCTGAATTCACTTTGTTTTTTGAGAAAGAATATGGAAATTGCAGCTGGAAAAATTAAATAAAATATTAACTACCATTACATAGGTATTGTTTTTTTTTTTTCTGTTATTAACTTAATATGAGTTTTTCCCTGTTTCAATAAGGAAATGATATCAAGGTCATCCATCTTAAAGATTATCTTTATATTAAATGCTTTCAAAATTATGTAAAAGCAAAACATTAGTTGTTACTGTTAATAGTACTAACAATTTTACTTCTACTACTGTTATAATTCTAGTAGTTTTAATAAATTTTACTTTGTGTTGTATGCTCATTCTATCAACAAATCAGAACTCACTGTCCATTCTTACAACTGAATTGAGTTTAAAAAAGTGAAAATGATATTATATAATATTAATGACTAAAATTAATGACTAAATTTATTTTGTAAAACAATTTTTGTTGCCTATGGGAATTTTAAGTCATTATTAGAAGATGATATAAGTGAAATCATATTTAATCTTCACATTAATCTTATTTTTAATCATTTTTCTGTGATTCATAAAAATGCTTACTATAAATTTTACTTGGATATTTAAAAAGAAATCTAATTTTTAAAATGTAGAGAACTGTTTTATATTTACCTTATTATAAGTCTATCCGAGTTTTTGTTGGGAACATGGTCTCTTGTGACTAACTTGGTTTGATGGAAATGGGTTGCTAGATTGTCCTGATTAGTTCATTGTATAAAGACATAATTAAAAAAATAGATGCAAGTTCTTAAGTAGAATAAGACGTATTCCATGTAATATGGCATATTATACTCTACTGTTGTGTATACCTAAAATGAACAAAATTTTGAAAAAAATCTAAAACAAAACAAAACAAAGCAATAGATGAAAGCATGCCAGGGTCTCATTAGATATATCTTATGTTTTAAAGTTTCTCTGAAGAAAATTTCAGCTTTCTATTTAATTTTAATTCTTCTAAGAAGGATCACAATAATTGCAGAAATCCTGTTGTTGGCATTTATGTTGTCATTCACAGTGATAGACATACATTAATCAAGTTGTCAATTTGAATACCTATGAAATGTATTTTAATATGTATCTGTTAGAACTATTTATTCTATAGCAAAGTATAACATCACACAAATAATGCTCCATAAAATATTTATGTCATGAATAATACAAAGTCATTCGTCATTCAATCATAGCATTACTTTGAAACAGGAATAGATATGAATTTTCTATGCAAATGAAGGAAATTTATAAGATACTTCAGTTTCTTTGCATTATAACATAGGGACCTCCGAAATAACTATCTTCTCTAAGTTCTGAAGCTAAGTATGAAGAAAACTACAGCTAGGAGTAAGGTCTTGTATTCATTGCTACTCTGGACACCAGAAAACTTCAATTTCATCAAGTTACCTATTGATAGATTTTCCCATTAGTCAACTCCTTTGAATCTCTACTTCTAATCTGCTAGTATTGATTGGGTTAACCCTATTTTTCTATAGCTTTGCTGAGTTCAAATTCATAGAGTATTACTGAATATTTAAAACCACTATAAATTTATGACAGCGATATAAGAGTAGTAATATTTACAGCATAAGGGTGGATTTCCAGCTTTACAGTGCTTTCATTTTAGTAATTGAAATGTGAAAAATAGAGTATAGTGCAGAATTTATTGTTTTGTTCTAGTCCATTGCAAAATTCATAATATTTTACATGATTATATTCTCACCTAATTTTAAGACATTAACCAATGAGTGTCAATGTTTACTATAAATTAGCAGTTTATTTGCATTAATTTAAATCTTTTACGTAAGTGCTAGCTATAACTTCCTGTGTGTAAGTCCTGCCAAGACCCCATGGTGAATAACTGCAAAGTGAAAGGAAATGCCAGCCTCATTTATCCTTGTATGTAAACATCCAGGTCTCCCACCAAAACTCCCTTAATCCCTTCTGAGGGCAGCATCCTCGATGACAGAGGATTTTTTACTGTTCTTAATGATCCTTACTCCATTCTTAATGGTTCAACTGCTTCCCAATATTGGCATCATGGGGGACAAGTGTCCAACACATTGATCTTTAGGGGACACCCAACCAAGGACAAACCATAGTATTTTCTTTTATCTCATTATGTTTCCCGTATCTGTATGATTGTCATCTTCTTCATACTGAAGCAGAATACCAACTTCAGTGCCTACACAATTGTATTTTATTAGTAAATGTTTAGAATGAGTTAGAGTATAAGGAAACACTTTAAAAATCTCTTAAGAAAAGAGATGTAATATCTGTGTTCACACCAGTGCAGGCAGTTGGTAGTTCTAAGATATGACTCAATTCCAGTGTGGCAAATACTACATGGCTTGCACCAATCAAAACATGTTATCTTTTTTTTTAATGACTGTATTAGTTATGCTATCCAGTCAAGTGTTAGAAGGGTTATACCTGGACTAAGTATGTTTGGGAGTTGACCCTATTAATTATACAGTTGCTATAACTTTGGGTCTTGTAATCAGAGCTAAGTTCACTTTCTGAGAAACTGAGGAGGAGGAAAGACTGTGGTGAACCAAAATATTTTTCTTCAAACAATTTTTCTCAAGTTAGAAATAGTTTAATTAACTTATATATGTGACCCATTTTCACTGGCAAGACTTAAATTTCTATGTGGGAAAAAATCATAAAAATCAATTTTGATGTTTATTTGTATTAGCTTAAGAAATGAAAAATGTCAAGTATAGCTGCTTTGCCAAAATAGACAATTTATGAAAATGGTTTTGATTTCTGGAATATGAAAGAAGTGCTCTGTGATCAATCCTAAGTTGTTTTGACAAAAAGCAAAATTGAAGCTGTCACAGTAAGTTGTGAAATATAGTCTATGTCATTAACACTTAAATATATAAAATTTGAAAATTTCTTTTTTTTTAATTTTTTTTTATTTTTTTTATTGGTTGTTCAAAANTGATCAAGTAGGATTCATCCCTGGGATGCAAGGATGGTTCAATATACGGAAATCAATAAATGTTATTCACCACATCAATAGACTTAAAAATAAGAACCATATGATCATCTCAATAGACGCAGAAATTTGAAAATTTCTAATTTATTGTTAGAGGTATGAATTCAAAGCTAACCAAAAAAAAATATCTGATCCTCCTAACAGAAGACTGTGCCACATTGATCATAGTCTATTGTGAAGAATTTTGAAGCTAATTTGAAATAACACTAATTCAATATAAAATAAAGTGAATTTTTTATTATGAGAGATAAAATTCATGAATAAAGATCACTGGGCCTTCCCCTTCACGTTCCCATGCTACTGCACTCCAGAATTTAATGAGTCACCTGTCAGGTGCCAAAATTTAATTTGATTCTTTTTCTCATTTACACTATAGATATAATAATATCATTATTGGGCATCTACAGATTTTAAGAAATGGATTCTATAGAATATCTATTGAGAATTTTTTTCATACTATCTTATCTATGCTAAATTTATCAAAAACTATCTTAAAAAAGTATATTTTAAAAATGTATATTTATTGGGTTGGGGATGTGGCTCAAGCAGTAGTGTGCTCGCCTGGCATGCGTGCAGTCTGGGTTCCATTCTCAGCATCACATACAAATAAAGATGTTGTGTCCGCCGAGAACTAAAAAATAAATATTAAAAAATTCTCTCTCTCTCTCTCTGTCTCTCTCTCAAAAATACATAAAAATGTATATTTTTTTAACCCAGCCATATTTCATTAAATTATTTAGCATAAATAGCAAAAGCACTTTCTTTGTTCACCAGGACATTCTAAATACTTATTTGTATTTTTTGAGTTACTGTATTACATAAATACCAATACATTTTAAGAGAAAGCAAAAGCTTGTATATTTTATCAACAATAAAAATGAATGATTCTTATAGTGGGAGAAACATAGAATGGTTTCCACTTTCCTATTTCTCTTAATTTAGAGGAATTATTCTGAAAGACTTTCCATGAAAAGGAATGATTTATTTTGTTCATGGGACATTTTCAGGAGAGAGAAAGAGGAGACAGTGAGACAATGAAAGTATTTCCCTAATAACAGTGAAATCAAATAAATCCAGGAAAAAATACAAAAAATTAAAGGGTCTCAGTGATTTTGTATTCTGAAAGGGCATGCTTTGTGGTTGAAGCTATAGCTAAATGGTAGAGAACTTGCTTAGCATGAGCAAAGCCCTGGGTTCCATTCCCCAGCCACCACAAAAATAAACAAACAAACAAACAAACAAAAAGCCATGATTCTTTGAAATCACAGTTAAAGTATATATTACTTAAGTATGTATTGCAGTTGAATTAAAGTTTCTGAGTGATATTAGTATTTGCAAATGTCATTTTTCATGTTTGGTATTTTTTACCTATGCAATGTATTACTTTCACTAATTTTACATAAGTAGATTATGCTATTACCCTAGCTTGATTTTTAAAGAATGAATTCTGGAACTGGACTATTGAAGTGGAAAAGTGAGTTATATACCTTAAAGTTTCCTCATTTGAAAGTTGGTATTAAAACAGCAGTTTACCATCTAAACAGGGTAACTTGAAGGTCTACACACACACAATTTATTTGGAATAATACTTGACACATTGTCACCATGATTAAGTTTGTATTAAAATAAAATTTCTAATATGATGCTAACTATGGAAGACATAATGCAATTTATAAAGACAATTGGCATTTAAACACCTGAAGGTAATTGAAAAGAAGTTAATTTTAAAACTAACATTTTTTGTTGTTTTTTAGACATAGGTGATATAATATTTGATTTCACAAAGTTAATATTAAGTAAGTTCAAAAGGACATAAGCATTATGAATCTTCATTGTTTCAGTATTATTTTGTTGCTAAAATTTCTTTTATTTTATTATGGTATTACTATGAATACAAGATACAAAATTTGCTGGGTGTGGTGGCACATGCCTGTAATCCCAGTGGCTCAGAAGGCTTAGACAGGGGAGTTGTGAGATCAAAGCCAGAGTCAGCAATGTCAAGGCACTAAAGCAACTCAGTGAGACCTTGTCTCTAAATAAAATACAAAATAGGACTAGGGATGTGACTCAGTGTTCGAGTGCCCCTGAGTTCAATCCCTGGTACCAAAAACAACAACAATAACAACAAGATACAAAATTATCTGATTATTTCAAAAGCAAATCCTAAAATACTATTGGCAGTTCAATTAAAGTTTCTGAGTGGTAACATATATGTGTAAGTTTTCCCAAATATTGACAAATCAATCAAGGTTATGCTTGCACTCTATACAATAGAAACAAAATGGTAATGCTACTAATAAAGCATAATACATTGTTTAATTATGAAAATCTGAAACCTATTGGGCAAGATTTCTTTTTTGCTTCTTCATATACACCAGACATTCCTAGGCTGTGTCAGCATAATTTCTGTTTTTGCCTCTGATTTCACTTTTGCCTCCTTTCATGGTCTTCCCTTAGAATGTTTGTCTGTGTCCCCTTCTTTCTTTTTGGAAGAGCAATGGCCATACTAGATTATGGCTTATTGCAACAGCCCATTCTTTTACCTCATTTAACAAAGTTACTTCTGTAAATCCCTATTTCCAAAAAAGTTCTCATTAAAAACTATGAGGTTTATGACTTACATATCTGATGTGAGGACAGAGCTTAAACTATAAAAAATTTTAATGTACTTCAGTGGTGTTCTTTTTTTCTTATCTATAGCCCAAATAACTTGAGTCTGCTAAGGTGGACCATTGTATTTGGATCAGGAATAAATATATGAAGCATTTACTTTGTTGAGAAAGTAAGACATGGTTAAATACTGAATTAGTATTTTTGCACTAATGAACTTAGTAATTTCAAATTGTTATAAGTTAGAACCATAGAACTCTAAAAGCAATGGAATAAATAAAACAATGATGCACATATCATTTAAAAATATTATTATAATTATGTATTGTAATAAGTTCAAATTTAGGACACTTCTAACTTCATTGGACAGTTGGAAGATGTCGAGACAGGTTCAATAATATAAGCAGGTAAACTATTAAATCAGGACTTTGTTTTGGAAAAAAATTCAATTTGGATTTTATGCCTGCATATATTTTTCAATTTTTACTAACATATGAAGTGGTTATGTGTCAAAGCATCACTTAAATTTGTGTAAGTTTATATGACATTTTTTAGAGATTTCAGAATTAGATTAAAAGTTGTATTTGGATTTCAGAGGAATGACAAATTTTAATATAAATTAATGTGTTCCATGCAATATTAATCTGGTGACGCTATTTGTTTCCTTCGTTGTCAGAGTAAATTAAGCTTTACTTTTTCTGTAAGAATAAATTTAGATAGCAGAATGTCTACACTTTATTAGATGGGTAAAAGAAAACAGAAAAATGAAATTAATAGAAAATAAATGCTCTTGCAATTAAGAAAACATTTTTGTTTTAGTCAAAATCAGCCAAAACAATTGAATTCTATTTTAAAATTACATTTCAATATTTATTTTGATTTATTTACCTATTACAAAACTATTAAGTTTTTTGAAAGTAATTTTTACATTGATCACCCTATACATCCAATACAAATAAAATTCAGTGTTAGTACATGATCAAATTCCTATTATTAAAATCAAGTATAATTGAGATAGGATAAAAATTTTATGAGAAGAATGAATACAATTTGTTTTTAAAATACACAGGAAAAAAGGATGAAAGTATGACTTGAGGTTTGGAGACTAAATGGGTAAAATAGTGTGTGGGGTGTGTGTGTGTGACATGTTTGTCTGTGGGGTGGGTGTGTTTAACAAACAGCATGTAAGTTAGAAATGGAAGACCTAATGTGGTTCATTTTGAAGCAGTAAATGGATAGCGCCTATACCCTTTGAACAGAAATTGAATTGTGCATGTAACAAATCAGACATGGGAAATTAAACAAAAATTCAAACATCATCTATTTACAGTTTTGTTCTTTTAGTTGAGGCCACAGGCATCTCAGAGCAGAAGTATCAGCCATTTGATCTTCAGTTCCTGCCACCTTGACCAATACCTACCTATACTAGCCAAAGTCTTCCTTCACAGTAAATAAGAGTCCCATATTTCCTACTTTTCATGTCAAAGTATAGTATATCCTATCTCACTTTTCTTTCTTTCTTATTTATCTAGATGTTTTTACCACCTGATATGCATTATCATTTTAAAAATCTAATTATTGTCTTTATCAGACACCAAGGAAGAGATTTCCATGGATGTGTTGAGTTCCATAACCCTGTTTCTAAACAACTCAGTTCGTTTTCAATAAAGTTAATTTCATTGTACTATAATTTCTTTATATTGGTTTTATTTACTTTTATAATTTATCATTTCCTTATACATACAGGCATACAAGAATTTTTGTAAAAACTATACTTTTGCTAATGATATTAAAATAATGTAGAATACTAGATGGTGCTTTTTCATGGGATCAGAACATGTGATTGCATATTGAAGAGTTAACCATCATACATTTTCAAGTGAAAATATAGAGTACCTTTGAAAACATATTTCTAATTTTCCCAAATCTCATTCCTTCTTCCTTGTTCCTTTAAATAATGTTGGACAAAACATTATGTAAATTTTACCTTGAAAATTAAACATTATGAAGTCTGAATGAACAGCAAGCATATCCAAATAAAGTTGGTACTATTAAAAAGGAATGACTTCTAAGATTCTTCTCATTTGATATAATTTACATTTAGATTGATGAGCCTTTGGGAATACTAGTATCTAAATTACTCTCATGAGTAACAAATTCACTACACAACACTAGCTGTGAATTTATAAAGTTGCTCTTATCCATGTATGTTGGTTCCACTTGGTATCATCTTCAGAAATAATACTTTGTTGTTTTAATTCAAAACTTTAGTATATAGGGTAAAAATAGATTACTTAACACACCAAGGAAAGAGGTGGGGATTATGAAAGTAAAACTTTGGTTTTGGTCAAAAGCTAAAATTAAAAAAAAAAAAAAACATAAAACATTTCATGTCTTTTAAAAAATGCATGAGAAATAAATAAGCACATTGTGTGAACAGGATTTAGGATAAAAAAATTTAGGCAAACATAGTAAAGAGGTATGCATGTCACAGGGACCAAGATAATTATGTTAAATTAAACTTCATTAGTTATTTTGACTTGCAAAGTAAAATTAAAAATACTGAAATTAAGACATTCTAATAATTGTACTTTAATCTTTTATAGAAGTTTATACAAAATTTTAGAAATAATTTAGACAATGAAAAAATTCTGTGGAAAATACTGCAAAGTACCAAAGAATTACACAAACAATATTTTCAATACATATGCCTGAACATTTTCCATGATGCTGATGAGGTGTTATTTATTTATTTATTTATTTATTTAATATTTGAGATTAGTGAGTGACAGGCATTTAATAGTAGTAATAATACCTCGGCAAAACAGTTTTGCAAGATGCTGGGATTGGATAGACCAGTTATGTAGCATATTGGTGGTAAACTTTAGCTCCAATATATAACTTAGAGTAGAAATAAGCATATGTATTAATTTTAACTCTCTGAATCTACCCTAGAGTTATTCCAACATATGTGAGCAATTTAACATGCATAAGAATAGCTGTGGGTCTGTTTGTAATATGAAAAAAGAAACTATAAAATATCATAAATGTACAAAAATTAAGGACTACATAAATGCTTTATCACATATTTTATAAAAATATTTTATGTAGCTAATAAAGCAAATAGTTATTCTAAATGAATAGATGCATGGTATTAATTTATTAATATAAAATATTAAAGAAATAGAACACGAGGGTAAGAAAAACTTATATGACTTGGGTAATTCTACATCATGTACAACCTGATGAATGAGAAGTTATATTTCATTTATGTATGATGTGTCAAAATGCATTCTACTGTCATGTATAACTCATTAGAAAAAAATTTAAAAATGAAAACAATTGCATATTTGATGTTTTAAAATCATAATGATGAAAGATCAGTAATTTTATATAATTTATCAATACTATTAATTCATGAATAAGTTCATTTTAAAATATTTTAAAATAAAAATTTAGCATCCCCCCCACCACAAACACATAAATCAGAATAGATGAGACTGCAGGTCAAAATCACAAGAGAAAAATTTTAAAGGACACTTTTACTACATATATGATGTGGTCTTTTTAAAACATTGCTTGATAGAGACTGAAATCCACAGACTCAACATGATTGTCTGAAGATAATATACAGTCAAGACTGTATAATCCTTATTTTTGTACATAAATATTCAAGTTGAGGTCTGCTTGTTAAAATTTGAGAAGTTTGAAATATATCTAAATGGAAACTCTGCTGTTAAAAAGTTGGAATAACATACCACCTTCAATCAAAGTAGAAATTTCCCTCATGAATAAGTTCCTGCATACTCATAAGGGACAGATGTTTTCAAAATTCAGCATCAAAGAGTGTGGGAAAAATCATTTTTATAAGACTATGTGTAAAGCATACACTCCAGATGCTAATTTCCTCTGAATCAAATGTATATGGGCAAGTTTATTAAACCAAGTTCATCATGAGCATGGAACAAAATTCTTTAAAATGTTTAAATACTTGTTTTTCTGTGAAATGAAAGGAAAAAAAGAAAGAAAAACTAAAAACCATTTGATATAAATGTAACATAATTATTACTTGTAAAAAATTTAAGTATCTGAACCAGATATGAGTAGAAACAGATCATATTTTCAGATTATAATTGTACTTTCATCTTATTTTTTAGAGCATTTAATAAAAAGTAATTTATCTTTGGTAAGAATTAATTTAGCATTTAATTTAAAAAGGTTCCAATGGTAGTGGAACATTAATATCTGATTATTATTATTTATTATAAAACAATGTGAAAACATTTTTACATAGAAATTTAGAACTGTTCAATTATTTAAGTGAAGAAAATATTCTGTGAACCTAAGGTTATATAACAATATTAGGAATTATTATATATCTATAAAATTTAAAAATGGTTCGTTTTGCTTTATCTTTCATATTAATCTTTCAAATTTATTTTTAGATATTAGAACTTTAGAATGAATGTGAGACAAAAAATAAATAATGACTAATGGCTTATTGACAATATAATTTAATATGGTTATTAAGCAAATATTTATTCAAGGACATTAAAAGCTTTTATGACAGGCATTTAACTATTAATATATTTCGACCAAATATATAGACTTAGTAACATTTGCCTTTTTTAAAAAAATGTTTTTATTATTAGTTGCTCAAAACATTACAAAGCTCTTGACATATCATATTTCATACATTTGAATCAAGCGGATTATGAACTCCCATTTTTACCCCATATACATATTGCAGATTCACATCGGTTACACATCCACTTTTTTACATACAGCCATACTAGTGTATGTTGTATTCTGTTGCCTTTCCTATCCTCTACTATCCCCCCTCCCCTCCCCTCCCCTCCCATCTTCTCTCTCTACCCCATCTACTGTAATTCATTTCTCTCTCTTGTTTTTTTTCCCCTTTCCCCTTACTTCCTCTTATATGTAATTTTGTATAACAATGAGGGTCTCCTTCCTTTACCATGAAGGAAAATTACATTTTGCCTTATCATCAGCATTAAGCCAACTATAATGCTGAGAGCCACAGCCCAGTCGGAATGGCCTCTGGCATTTTGCCAATAGTATTGGTTGAGAGGTGATGCCATTGAGCCATTAAGATGATGACTTTTGAGTTCTCCTGGGGATTCCTGAAGAGTTCACTTTGGTTGGTGAAGTTCCGGTGGTGGGAGTTCTGGTTGGTATGTGGTGTGTTCCTGGAGAAGCCGCATGGGTGGCGTTTGGGAGACTTCCTGGGGAGTGTGCTGGTGGAGTTCAGAAATAAAGTTTGTTCATGCTTGAGTGGCTTGTGATTTGTGCCCAGCCAGACTGCGGCGCTATATCATTTATGTTAAAAATATTTCAGATAAATTGATCACAAAGCATGATCAATAGTTTATCATACTGATATTGTGTGTAAGAATAATAAAGTTCTTGAAATGGTTTAGATATGATGTGTCACCAAATCTCCTGTTAACAAAGATAAATTTAGAGGTTAAATCATTAGATTATGAGAACTATAATCAGTCTATCCTAAATGATAATATTGCCCCTTCTTTCTCTCTCTCTCTCTCTCTCTCTCACACACACACACACACACACACACACACACACTCTAGTTCTAATTTGAGAAGGATGATTGATGAGAAAGAATGGAAGTTTATGTCACATATTAAAGATACCATGTTTCATTCTTACACTAATATATTTAGGGGTTTTAATTTTTATTCTCATGTTTTTATGCATATATAAGTATGTACACGTGTCTGTCAGAATTTAACAATTTATAAATTACATAAAGATTTGAAGTACATCAATCTGCTTTTAAGACTGTGTCAAAGTGTGGGGACAGATGCATGGAGCACTGCATACATGACATACATTAAGGTCGTTTGAGTGGCAAACCACTCCCCTGTGCTAGACATGCGAGTGGCAAACCACTTACCTCATAGGCACAGCCCTGGGTGTGAGGCTGAGTGTTGCAGTCCCTGTGCTTGCTCCATCACCAGGTCCTTGATTGGTTGCTGCAAGGACAGTTGGCCAGAAATTGTATTGCTGACTGCCTATAATCTGCTTAGCTAATGTTTGAACATATATATACATGGTAACTGAGCAATAAAATCAGACCTGCTTCCTGCTTGGTCTCTGGAGTTCTTGATTTGCTACTCCGCAGCCACACTCTCCTCTACCCTGTTCTGTGGACATCCTTGCTGGATGAGAGAGAGCCCATGCATCCAAGGACATTGGCTTTCTCTGTTTGAGGGCCTTTGGACTCTCATCCTGATATATGCTGCTGGTCTCCTTTTCTCAGGCCTTCTTCAGACTGTGGACTATCGTTGCCTCCTTTATTCTCAAGCCCTGAGTATAGGCTGGAATTTCTACATTGATTTTCCTGGATTTATAGCGTGTACATGGCAGATTATGAGACTTCTCAGTATCTATAATCATGTACACTAATCACCTCATATTAAAGCTCTTCATATGCATCTATATCTAATTCTTTATTATTAGTTTTGTGTATTTGGACATCTGTGCCTAATAAAAAGGTCTTGTTAAGAGCACTAAGATCAACTTTCTTTAACTTCTTCTAGGTATTCATAAGAAGAAACTTCAATGTTGTATAAATAAGTTAAATGCCTTAGTATTTTAGATTTATAAAGATGCTTTTTCTATGTCAACTGAGGTAGATGTGCTAAAAACCTTGAATGATCAATCAAAAGATTGGAAATTTTTAGTACAAAATTTTACCTGATTTTACATTTAGAACTCTTCTAAATTCTGGAGTTATATTCTATGTAGAGAATTCCACTGCTATTATTATTTTTAAATAAATTATTTACTACTTATTAATTATTTTACTATGAACATTATAGGCTTTGTTTCCTTTCTTTAGAGACAAATGTAAATAATTATTTACTTACTGTTTTCAAGAAATAATGTATAAATTTTTCACACAAAAAAAATTCCCTCTCTGTGAAAAGTTATACTGGGGGAGAGCTCTGTGTTTAATTGTTTCACAATGATTATTTGTCTTCCTTGAAAAAGAACGTACATTTCTACATATTCTTAATTTTATTGACAATAAAATTAAAATACAATATCCATACTTACCATATTATGGAAAATACTCTCAGACAAAAAATAATTGCTCAGAAGTTTAGTCTTCTCTGTTGTTAAATTGGCTACTGTTTTTGAAAAGTACTCATTAGAATAATATTTTGGGAAAATGTCATCTCAATAAGTGAACACTTTTTAAAAAAATCCACTAACAATTTATCCCAATAGAGAATCATTCCATGTGGGGCAAACAACAAACATTTTCATTTGAATATCACTCAATATTCTCACCAAAGGAAAGGAATACTGACCACATATGGCTATCAAATTTTAGGAATGGCTCTCAGTCAAGATTTTTATGTAGTCTGGTAGGATTTTAAGACTGGATGCTTTTCTCTGAGCATTAGAATTCTGCACTCTGAAGACTGGAGTAAAAGTCTAGTATAAATGTAATTGAGTTTTTAAAGGTTTCTCTAAAGTTCAGCATGGATTTTAAAATGAAGAATTTCAAGCCTACTTGGCTATAAATAAAATATGTTCTTTAATGTTGGAACCAAACACACTTTTTTCTTGTCAGCAGAAGGGGAAAAAAATCAGCATTGGGAACAAAATGAAATATGACTGATAAGTCAAGCTAGTTTCCATCTTTGCCTTGACGTTCCTGTCACTGAAAGTCAAAGTTCTTATATATTTCCTTTGATTTTTTTTTGTCTTAGAGAGAGAGAGGTGAGATCCAAATTAAATTGTCTTAATTAGGGATTTTTAAAAATCATGCAATTCATAAGAATTGTTCAAAAGTAAATACACACAAATGCACACATATACTGATATGAATATATAAGTACATGTGCTTACATATGCATAAACCCATACATAAGAGTAGTTATTATTTATCTTCATATGAAAATGATCCCGATATTAATATCTGCAGATTCTGACTCCCTAAAAATAGGAAAAAAACATTCTAATGAATAGCAACATAAATCCAAGCTACACATAATACAAAGGAAATTTGTAATTATTTATAACTGAACAGAATTGTAATTTTTAAAGTACTAAATAACTTTAGATGAAGATTTTAAAGAATATTAGAGTGCATCTTCATTCTATTTATACTATTCTTTTAATTAATTTATACTTAATGTATTAATTTATACTTAATATATTAGAGCACCAGTACTCTTATAGTATGTCAATCTTTTTCTTTATTTATTCTTAATGGTACCAGAGATTGAACTTAAGAAAATTCTACCACTGAACCACTCCCCAGGCCTATTTTGTATTTTATTTGGAGACAGGGTCTCACTGATTTGCTTAGTGCCTTGCTACATTGTTGAGGCTGGCTGTGAACTCAGGATCTTCTTGCCTCCACCTCCTGAGCTAATGGGATTACATACTTGTACCACCTTGCCTGGTTGTGACAATTTTAATGAAGAGAATTATACTAATTTTCTTGAAGCCAGGAAGATTATTGTATATTCCTTTCTTTAACTTTTCAAAATTTTTGAGCATACTGGACATTGTACCCAGGGCCATTCACATGCTAGGCAAGTGCTCTGTCACTGAACTATAGTTCCATCTCATGACATCCATTCTTGTATAGAATCATCTTGTATAAAATTTTGATTCAGATAGGAATCAAGAAGTCATTTCTACATTAAGACTAAAAAGTTAGTATGCTGTTATTGCACCATTTTTTAAAATTACCTGTTTTCTATTAAAAATAACTGTTTTATGTTCAAGAATATTTTCTATTTTTTCACATAATAAGCATATATACTTATATATAATAAAAATAATCTTAAAAATGTCAACTAGATTTTAGTTGTATTGCCATATATTAAAGAATTTAATTAAGACTATTCTAGAACACTGCTACTACTATTCATAGATAAGGATAAATAATAATGTTAGTACTTGTCAATCACTTACTATGAGACTTAGATTGTCCAACATATTTTTTATCAGTTATCCCTAATGTCAGCATTAAATGATGTGACTATGCCATTAAGCTTTAATATGATATTTAGAAGAGAAACATAAATTATTTTTTAAAAAGTAACAAAATAATTTTTCATATTTAAACATGTAGTTAAGTTCATTACTAAACCTGTCAATCAAATTTAGTCTTCTGTGAATAAGGTGATGTTTCAAAAACATTATGTACCACACTAAACCTATAAAAAAATTTTATTTTTCATTTTTATAGTTGGTAATGTTTTCATTATAGTGTTCCCCTACATTAATTTTGTATATCATCACAAAACTTTTATTAATAGTGAAACAAGCCACTGGACTTCTCACTACTTACTTACTGTTGACAACTTTTAAAATAATCCTTGAAAAGAATATTTCAAAGCAGAAGCAAAATTACTGTTGTTATATATACTGTTGTTGAGTCACAAAAGGGCTTGATGAAATATGTAGTATTAGTTAAAATTCTACCTTTGTTTCTAATGAACTCTATAAAATTATTCTTCTGTCTCTGAACATACAAAAATACAATGTTTGTACATTTTTTTCTGTATATTCAGAAAGAATAGGAAAACCATCATTTAAATATTTTCAGAACCTAGTCCAAAATTGAAAAAGGTTGTAACATTTGGAATCATAGAATAGTAGGCACATTGTGGTCACACAACTGTACAAAGTATATGCAAATACATGCAAAATAACCTGATGAATATGAGTTAATTTAACAAGTGCTTAGTTAATGCCCATGAAAGCTATTGATTGTTTGGGTGCTGAATTTAGGGCTATGACAAACATCCAAATAAATACTATTTTAAAAACAGGAAAATAAAACTGAGGAAACATAAGGTATATAGTCTGAGAAATGGATGACTTAAGTAAAACATGGAAAATATTAAAATTACATTTTTAAAATATTTTCCATGTTTTAAAAAATATGTGGTAGTTCATCAAAAATTGATATTAGCTGAGCATTGTGGCACAGGCCTGTGATCCCACCAGTTTGGGAGGTGGGGACAGGAGGGCTGATTGCAAGTTCAAAGCCAGTCTCAGCAATTTAACAAGACCCTAAGCAACTCAGCAAGACTTTGTCTCTAAATAAGACACAAGAAAGGTTGGGGAGCCAGGATCATGTTCAGTGAGAGTGTTTTCCTAGCATATGTGAAGCACTGAATTTGATCACTGGCACCATATAAGAATAAGAATGAATAAAATAAAGGTATTGTGTCCATCTACAATTAGAAACAAACAAACAAAGGGTTGGTGATGTGGCTCAAAGATTTAATGCCCCTGAGTTCAATCCTCAGTACTAATAAATAATAATAATTATAATCATCATCATCATCTTTATTATGAACACATTTCTTGTAGCATCCATGATATCAAGTCTCACAAATAATCAGATGAATTCTTTTTCACTAATTGTCCTGAAATCCTGTACTTATAAGAGTTAATTGTGTGATTCAATATAGTTTCAAGTGTATAGCTATTTGTATTCAAAGGGTCTTTTTTTTTTACAGTTTTATTTATTATCACAGTCATGTTTAGTAAAGTTACAAGTGATGGTTTTTATCCCATTTTACTCCTACATCTGAGATTAAAGCACAAATATAACCATTATGAAGACAACTTCTATTTTCTCTAAAGTACTGTTCTCATAAATGAATTCTGACTCTTGCTGCCTTTCAGTGACATTATTTCAGGTCATGTCCTATTGCAATGAACATAACTTTGGACTTTTCCCATTCTGTCCAAATTATGTCTGTATAACATTTCAGACCACATTCTATGATAACGGTGAAAAATAATTAGATTAAATGTTTCTGTTATGGTCTGACATGGGTGAGAAAGGACAAAGGGGATAGTTTTAGAAGGATATATGAATCCCAAATTAAGAATACTTTGGGGGGTAAAGTTCTGTTGGAAACTATGTGAGGTCAGAGTTCCCAGGTGTGTGTGAATCTATGTTGATTTAATTTTCCACTTAAATTTCAAGATTTGTTAACCAAATATTTTTAATTTGCTGTTTCATTTCTTGTCTCAAATTTAGATGGGACTATGAATAGCTTGAATGTTCTGCTTTTTAAAACAATTATACTATATAATTGTAGCTTCCATACCCATTTGTGTTACAGGAGAAATGCATGGCTAATAGATAGTCCTCATTTAAGCTCACACAACATTTTAATTCACTGACTTCTACAATATGATTTGATTCTTGCTATATGCAGTGTTTGAAAATAATAAAGAAAAAGAAGATATGGAATAAGAATATAGACCCAGAGTGCAAATACGTTGAATTATTAAGTTGAGAGACTTACTGAATTCTTTGCAGACATTTTGTACATGTTAGAATCAACCAAGTATGATTATGTGCACAATACAAGAAATTTGGAAGATGATTTCACTTATGAATACAGAATCAACTGAATCTTTGCATGTTAAAATTATGCAATGTAACATCCATTTACCAATATATTAAAACATAAAACAATCATGATCAGGTAGTATTTATATCAGAAATGTAAGGTTTTTCCTCACATCAGAAAATACAATGAGACAAATCAGGAAATGAATACATAATACACAGTTATACAATCATTTGAAATGATGCAAACCAATTGTTTCATGAATTTAAATACTTATTAATAACTTGAAATATTTAGTAAATAAAGACTTGAAAAGAATTGTTTAACTTGGTGGTAAGTACATACAAAACTCTACAGCAAACATTACATTTGAGGAATTCTTTTTTTAGTTTAGATTTTTAAAAATTTATTTTTATTCGAACATTATAGTTATACATAGTTGGACCATTTTGACAAAATCAAATATGCATGGAATTTATTTCAATTCCCACCTTTTACCCATTTCCCTCTCCTCCTCTCTTTCTCTATTCTCTTTCCTCTACTGTTTTGATCTTCCTTTTACTTCTTTATTTGTGATTTGGACTTTCTACATATACATAAAGATGAAATTCCCTGTGGTATAATCATGTATGCTTAGAGTGTGATTTTGTTAAATTATTCCTCATTTTCTACCTTTTCCTATTCCTCTTCCCTTACTC
This sequence comes from Marmota marmota marmota, assembly GCF_001458135.2. NCBI lineage: Eukaryota > Metazoa > Chordata > Mammalia > Rodentia > Sciuridae > Marmota > Marmota marmota. The sequence goes on from NW_025999961.1 coordinate 11,379,772, forward strand.
TTGGTCTCCTTCTTCTACTCCACTGATCTGACATACATACTTGTGATATTGAATTCCCCACCCCACTCTATTTTTCTTATTTTGCTCTAACTTTCAAATATGATAGTAAATATTTGGCCCTTGATTTTCCAAGTCTGGTTTATTTTACTTAACATAATGTTTCTTTGAGAGCACAAAAAAGTGTTTACTAACGTTTCAATATCTGTATTGGATGTTTTAATACTTTAAAAAAAAGTAGGGTTAGGAGAGATTCACTCACCTCATTTGCTAATAATATTGTCTTAATTAGAAAAAATACATAGATTTAAGAAACAAAGCAATAAAATCATTAAAAGTGGTTAGAGTTTTTTTTTTTTTTCAAATGAATCATGGGCTTACAATTGATATCATGTTTATTACCACTAGGAAATACAAATTATAAAAATACACCTTACCTAGTATCAGTAAAAATAAACATGTAAAATGATGAAGACATAATAATTGAATAGATACATAAAAAGGTTAAAATTCTAGTAAATCATTAATTATTATATGAATTGATAAGGAAATAATCCAAAAGTTTTACTAATATTTAAAGAAGTTATAGTATACAGATATTACCTGGAGTAAGTGTGTATGACAACCAGACCCCTCTAGCGATTTTATGTCATCTAAGTAGGGATAGAACAAACTATAGAATTTTTGTTAATGTCAAAGCTCCAAGACACAGAGAATTTATCATAGAAAGAGAATATTTCTCCTCTTTGTGACAACCTTGCTACAACTTCAACAAGGGTCACATATATTTAGTGAGAAATATATTTCCCCCCAAGATCATAGACAAAGCAAAGTCATAGTCAATCATTCCTATTTAATAAGTACAGAATATCTGACATAATGCAATAAGGCAAGAGATTTTTCTTTATTTGAAAATGACATAGTCTATAGTAGTATACAATGTTTTAGCCAGCTATTTCCTTGCTCTGATTAAAAGATATGACCAGAACAATAGAAGAGGAGGAAAAATTGTTTTGAGGGCTCATGGTTTCAGAGGTTTCAATGTTCACAGGAGGCCTGCTCCATTCCTTGAGGCTAGAGGCAAAGCTGAACATCATGACAGGAGAGTGTGGCAGAGGTAAGCAGCTCATATGGTGATCAGCAAACAAAGAGAGAGAGATTCAGCTTGCCAGATAAAAACACACACTCCAAAGCCACATGCCCAATGCCCCACCTCCTCCAGCCACACCCTACCACTTCAGTTACTACTCAGTTAATCCCTGTCAGGGGATTACTTCACTTATTAGGTTAAGACTCACACAACCCAATCATTTCTCCTCCAAACATTCTTGCACTGTCTCACACATAAGATTTTGGGGGACACCTCACATCCAAACCATAACAATAATAACTCCCCAAAAATAAACAACAACAACAACAACAACAACAAAAAAAACCTTAAATGTCTTAGAACTTTAAACAACTATGACAAGCTCCCATGATAACAAAGTTAACACTTGTTGGGGACCGCAAATCAAGTCAAGAGGGCGCCTGGCAGTTTGCCAGGAGGAGTGGTTTGTGAGGCAACTCCACCGAGCCATTAAGATGGTGGAGATTCCTTATTGGCTGACTGCTGTATCTAGATGATGCTAATTGAGTCAAGCTGTGTGTAATCAGTTAGGTATATATACCTCTGCTGTTCTGCAATAAAGCGGCTCCTCCCGTTACTTGGGTGCCCGCTACCTTGAGTTCCCTGAGTTTCCCTGCAATAAAGCAGTTCCTGCTTCAACCTTCAAATTGCTTGTCACCTCTCGGTTATTGTGCCCAGCCAGACTGCGGGAAACACTGAAAATTCATTGCTTTTCAATTACACAACAAATTGGAAGTAAAAATGTAAAATAATATTATTTATAAAAAAACTAATAAAATAGTTGCTTAGATATAAATGTAACAAAATGTGAAAATTGTAAACCTTTAATGAAGGAAATATAAAAGGATCTAAATAAATTCAGAGATATTGTGTGATCATGGACCATAGAATCAATGTTATTAGAATCAAAACCCTTCCTAATTTTATACCCTTCCTAATTTTATCAGTCAACTAAGAAAAATCACATTCAAAATTCTAGGGCATTTTTATATATCAGTAAATTGATTCAATAATTCATACACAAAGGTATAAGACCTGGAGGAGCTGAAACAATCTTAAACAAACTATTTTTAAAAAAAGAAATATCTGGCAGTGTTCAAGAGTTACTTCAAGTATACACATGACCAATAAACACGCATTTCCATTCTCACAGGTGTATGTCCTTCTCCAAAATAACCTTATTCACACTCATAATTAGACTATGTATTGCAACCCTATCCTTGTGATAGAGAGAAAATTGAAGGCAATCTTTATTCAGTTGCATGTGTTACATTAAGTATATGACATACACAAAGCAACAACTGAATGTACCCATAACTACATTGAAAAAGTGTAAAACTAATCTAATTGCAATAAAATAAAAACAAAGACTTAATATATGATATAATGCATCTGGACACAGAAATGCAAATGATAGAGTGCATCGAGTTAAAAATCAGGAAACAATTGTTCAAACATAATTAAGTTTGAAAAAGGGGGAGGATATAGTTTAGAATGTGTGCTTCAAAATACATGTGTGTAGTTTAGGAGGATGATAGTCCATAGGTTCAGTACAATGTATTTGTATATAAAAGAAGTCATATCTAGACTATGGAAATAACTCCACCAATGAATAATGAAACAAAATAACTTGAGAGATAATATGAGCAAAACTCTTTATACTCAGGTTGTTAAAAGCACATATATTTGGGCTGGGGTTATAGCTCTGTGGTAGAGCGCTTGCCTAGCATGTGTGAGGCACTGGGTTTGATTCTCAGCACCACATATTTTAATAAAATAAACGTCCATTGACAACAAAAATATTTAAATATATATATGCATATATGTGTGTGTATATATGTGTGTGTGTGTGTGTGTGTGTGTGTGTATTCAAATGGTCATAAGCATCTGAAAAGACTCAACATGGTTAGTCATAAGAATAACGCAAATTAAATCTCAAATATTTTTCCACAAATCCAAAATTGTGAAGAAATAGAATGCAATAAATAGTAAGTGCTCTTAAAGATACTGAGCAAGTGCAACTCTTTTTTTATTGTTGGATGTATATATTGATATATGCACTTTGGAAAACTGTTTGACAGTATATGCACTAAATATGAACATATAAGCAGCAGTGACTGAGTAAATACACTCTCAGATATTTATGGGACAGAAATGAACACATTTGTATACAAAACAGACATGTCAAGATTGTACACTGCAGTCCTATTTTTAAAAGCCCCAAATTGGAAATTATGCAAATGCTCAGCATCAATACAACATATGCATGCGTTGTAGTACATTCAAAAAATAAAAATGAATGAACCTTCTTAAAACAACAACGTGGATGGATTTTGCAGTCATTATGTTGAGTAAAATTTTCCAGGCTTTTCTCTGTTTGCATTAATTTAAACTTCAAAAATTGTGAAAAAAATACATATAGTGATAAATGAGATGACAGCAGGTACTGAAGAAGAGATGGCACATAAGTGATTTATGGGTTGGTTGGTAATATAACATTTTTGATGTAAATCATATTTATGGAGTGTACGTGTTGTGAAAATTAATCACTTTCCATTTATAATTTATGTAATATATGTAGTTTAGTATTTCACAACAGTCATATAGATGCTCACATACATAGAGTAGAAAAATTAAATTTAAATTAATGGGTAGAAATAAACAGAATTTAATCCAATTTAATTTTAAACTTCAATAATTATAGTAGAATGATATTAATGAGTAAATAAACATAAATATCAATATTTTGTAGTTGAAAGTACAGGAGTAGACTTACACTATTTTGGAAATTTAGATAATTTTAATTCAATATGGAAAAGTCAGAACTATTCAATAAAAGGTACTGTGAAATCTGCTTATCCATCTGAAAAAAAATAAAGTTACAGTTTTTTACATTGTAAACTGGATGAAAATCTAATAAATCAAATATTTAATTGATAAATTAAAGTACTAAAACAAAATATATGAGAATATTTTCCTATTTCCTAAGTAGGATTTCATGGATTTTATTTATATTTTATTACTAAACAAATAGGGTAATTACATGTTAAAAGACAAGAAGTAATCCTAAATTTCAAATAGTTGAAATAGGCACATGTAGACCACTTTGGGGGATAGATACTGAATGTTTTGGTCATGTTAAATTTTTACTTATAAATTTATATTTTTATTTATTATGATAAAATATTCAAATTGCTCTGATAAGGTTGGGAAGTGATGGCATAAAAGATAACAGTGGAGACAAAGAATTGTGGAAAATGTAATATATTTTGGAATCAACAAGATTATCTGGATTATTTATTTTATTTATAAAATTCCAAAAATAGATATGGCATACAAATCTCAGTTTATATGAATACTCAACTAAATTAGTTAATGAATTGAGAAAAACTCAGTGCTGCTGGAATTAGATATGAAAACAAAGAGGATAATTTGGCTTTCTTCCAGGAGTCAACAGTGGCATAATTATGTGTCAATAGTCTCTTTATTTATCAGCAAACAGTGATATACAATCTCAATTGCCCAGATCAATATGCAAAATAACCCTAAAATAGGATGACTGTAATATAGCCTATAAGATTTTAGTATAACAGCAATTAAAATGTATTGTTTCAGAAAGTTTCAACAAAGAATTACTTTTTAATGAACCATATATGAATTATCTCATTAGGGATCATATCTGACATAAGAATTGATGCTTATAACATATGTAACACTTTTCACAGATATCACTCTGGTCTTAAAGTGGGTAAAATAATTCCACAAATAATAAACAATGCACTTGTCCATTTAAGAGGAGTTATATTATGCAAAGCTATCTTGGTATAATAGTGTTTTTTTTTGTAACCAATCCTATTTGACCAGAAAACAAATTTTTATCATTAGGTATAGAAATATATAGCTCTTGTGATTAACTCATTTGCATATGCCTGCTTTTTACTTTTCTTGGCCCATATAATGGCTATGATTTATCTGTTTTTTTTTACTTTTATCTTTGTTTATTTTACATTTCACTAAATCTAAACTTTCATATCATTTCTATCTTGAATATTTCTTAAGCAGTAATTTCCTAAGTGACTTTGTAAACCACATATCATTGGTATTAAATATGCAGTATTATAAAATTTATGATTTAATTACACATGTTCTGCCAGAATTTTATAAAGTTTGTTACTTCAGCAAGAGTGTGCACCAAGCAAGGAAGAAAACATTCCAAATGATTTTTTATTACCTTGACACTAATATAATCACTGTATTATATTAATAAAATATTCTATCACTGATAAATTTGAGGATGAATAGCTGTAGGTATATGACAAAACAGAGTTACTTGATGAAAAATCTTTGCTTTGTGCACATATAGTCACTACTTATAAATGTTAATTTCAAAAAAATAAAATATAAATGAACTTCTGAATATACTTTCACACAATTTAAAATTATATTCTATCTTTGTTGAGGGGAGGCATCATACCCTTACGTTTTATTGTGGTTTTTAACCGTGACCAGTTCAGTAAAGATTTGTTTAGGTCTTTCTGCATTTAAATGCTGAAACTCATCTGGCTTAAGGTTAAGCTGACTAGAGCATACATTTTTAAGAGGGAAAGCGTAGTATCATACACACAATTTAAGTGTCCATGTGAGTCACAGTCATTTTTATTATTCATAACATTTTTTCTTTCTTCTGACATTTTTTAAAGTTAAAGTTGGCGATTTTTCTAGCATAGAAGCTGTAAAGGAAAACATCCAAGCCTTTGGCAAAGCTTAAATAAAATGAAATTAATGTGAGATAGAATTTGCATTCTAGTCATGGGTGTGGTATATAATCATGTAGTGTATGCAGTTAAATGAGTCTGTTGTCTGGCAGTAATGAATAACTACATCCATCCTAACAGTTAATGAGGAATAAATGACTTATTATCCATGAATGGCTGTATCTAAATAGCTCTGCAACAAAAACAGAATATTAAAATGTGTAGCTAAAATAGTCTGAAATGATAATGAACTTACTTAGGTTATTAATTAATTGTTAAAGCATCAGGAAGCTCACAGCTTTGGATGAAATCAGCACTGGAATAAGTTTATGCACAATGACATGTTGAAAGTCTGAATTTTATCTAAGTTTGAATGCAGATGCATTCTTGTGCATATATATCTATGCATATTAAATCTATGCACCCACACAAATGTATACATATATGCAAAGGAAAATTTTTTACCATATACCTTTGCTTCCTTAAAGTAAAAGCATTAAACTAAACTTGCATTATAGTACTTCCAAAAGTACTACCATTTATTTGTGATACACTCATTTATGTAAATATTAAAACATATTAGAACTATTTTTGATAAGCCTGAAACTCATTGGTATGTTTTAAAGTAAGACATTTTTAGTTGTGTAAAATTAGAAAGGAAATTTTCAGAATAATTTTCCAGATTTATTGATGTATAAATAAAATTGTGTATTTTTGCAGTACATAGCAAGACTATTTTATATAGATATACATTGTTAAATGTTTAACAAATGAAGCTATTTAATACTATTTAAATTACTTATCACATCACATTAAGTCAACTTGTGTTTTTGTGAATGTGTGTGTGTTTATGTGTATGTATGTGTATAAGTGACAAGTGAGAATACTTGAGATCTAGTATTTTAGCAAATTTCAAGTATAAAAGAGGTGAGTATTAATCATAGCCACCATGATGTACATTAGGTAGGTCTCCAGAACTTGTTCTTCTGATGCTCTCTGACCAAAATCTTATTTCTCCTACCCCCAAACCTGGTAACCACTCTCCTATTCTTGTTCTGAATTCACTTTTCTAAGATGCCACAGGTTAGTCAAAATGTGTATTTGTTTTTCTTGTGGCTTGTTTGACTCAACATAATTTCCTCTAAGTTCATTTATATTTCTGTAAATAATGGGATTTCCTTCATTATTATAGCCAAATAATTATCTATGTATCTATCTATATCATTTCTAAATGCGAAATATCTCATATTTTCTACATACCTGCAGTCTTTTGCCTGATAGATTGTCTCCTATCTTTACTCTAGTGAATAACGATGCTATTCATATGGCAGTGCTAATGTGTCTTCAACATGTTCATGTCATTCTCTTTGGATGTGTGCCAAAAAGTGAGATGCTAAGTCATGTACATTTCTATTTTTCAACTTCTAATGAAGTTTCTTACTGTTTTGTATGATGGTTTTTATTAGTTTACATTCCCACCAAACGTTTTCAGGGGTTGCTTCTCTCTACATCTTTGTTAAATCTTATTGCACGTTTAACTTCTGATGATAGTCATTCTGCCAGTGTAGCATTGTGTTGCTAGTAGAATAAGAAATTCCAGCCCCTTCTTGCCATATATCCTGAGAACACAATGCAAAATGCATAAATGATATTTGAGAACTTTAGCAAACACATCCATATCTGTGTTCAGCAAAGTGTATTAGTTTTCTACTACATATTCCTGAAGAAGAGAGCAATGTTCTAGCTTACCAAAAGATAGCTTACCTGTATCAGTAATGCTTATCCAACATTTCACTGTTATTTACTTTATTAGTAAATAACTAATATCAGAAACATGAGATTCTATATCTTCAATAACTGATCATTTACAAGATTAATTACATTTGAGGAAAAGTTTGATATGCAAGTTCAGATGTAGTTAACATTTTAAGGTTATGATTTTTTGTTTGTTTGTACTTAAGATTGAACTGAGAGGAGTTCTTCCACTGAGCTATGTCCCCAATTCTTTTTATATTTTATTTTCAGACAAGGTCTTGCTTAGTTGCTGAGAATCTCCCTAAGTTACTGAGACTGATCTGGAACTTGAATTCCTCCTGTCTCAGTCTCCAGAATCAGTGGAATTTCTGGCATGAACTGCTATACTTGGCTTAAAGTATGTTTAATTTGATTCAAATATCACATAGGTGTTTCCAGATAAATAAATATTTAATTTGGTCCTGAAAAGTGCTAAAAGTATGCTACCAAAACAATAATGACATGTGTAGTTACAATTTATTATCAAAGAAAAATAGAAGTAAAATTATAGGTATAATAAAACAAAGACAAACATATTTGTATGATAAAACATGAAGGAAAAAATAAATACGTGAATGAGAGAAAAATAATTTCATTTGATTTTTTTAAAATGGTAATATTGTTCCAGGGACTCAGGAGGCTGAAAAAGGGAATTACAAATTTAAATCTAGCATCAGCAATTTAGCAAGGCCCTAAGCAATTTAGCAGGATCCTGTCTCAGAATTAAAAATGAAAAGATTTGGGGATGTAATTAGTTGTAAAGTGTTCATGGGCTGGATATCCCCAGCCAAAAAATAAAAAGCAATACTTACTACATACCATTTTGGGTAGTTGTTAAAATGGAATAATGCAGCTGAGAAATAGTCTTATATTGTATTCTCAGAATTAAACAAGTTAAAAAATATAAATCCATTTGAAAGGATTCAAACCTAAAACAGAGGTGATGTTCCTGAATTAAGTTGTCCCATAATATGTTTTTTTTTTTTTTTTTGCTTTAAGAGACTGTGTAAAGAACCTTGAAAGGATGATTGGAATTTCTCTTTAGAGTCTAGCAAAAAATATAATTAGACATGAATATGTAAGGGTAGAAAAGAGGAAATGAGAATATACATGCACAATGTTTATGCTGATATTTCCTGATTTTCTATCTAACAATAACTATTGATATGCATAGACTTAATCAATGACCCTGATAGAAGAATCTCTGTAACTGTCCAAATGAAGTAAAGCAGTTTTAAAAAAGGGAGAATTTGCATTCTAAAAATTAGCATATACTCTAAAATTTATTATTTATAAATATTCCACAAATATCTAAAAAGTATAAAAAATTGTGAAACTGACCACATAAACAAAACAGTTAAAATAGAAATAATGATCTATAAAAAATTGAGAATCAAAAATCAGGAAAAATATTTAAAATTATATTTATAAGAATGCTACGAATCACTCAATGTTCATGGTTAAATTATTTATCTGTGCTTCAAGACTCACTACTTGCTTAAATAATTATTTTAACAATGAGAAATAACCCTTATCCTGACTATAATATTTCAAGGCTTTCAGATTTCTAAACATCTAAAACTACACAAAACTTTTAAAATAGCATACATATCATGTGTATGCATTTCATGATGAAAGTAATCAAGAGATATTGAGTTTGTGAATAAAAAATATAATAACTCTAGTGTGAGCATTTGAACAAGATCAACTTATAAATTGTGGTAAACACTTCCATTGTTCAATGTAATACAATGTATTGCATCTTTTTAAAGGTGAATCTTCTTCTTTTTAACTGTTTTAGTTGTAGAGGGACACAATACCTTTATTTTATTTATTTATTTATTTATTTATTTATTTATTTATGTTCTGAGGATGGAACCCAGTGCCTCACACATGCTAGGCAAGTTCTCTACCAGTGAGCTACAACCCCAGCTCCTAATGTATTGCTTTTAGTAAGAATTTATTTATTATTTTTTCACAAAACTATCTTCAGTGAAGCAAAACCTTCATGATAAAAGTTTTTTAAGTGTTCTGTAATCAAATTAATGTATACACACAGAATAATTTATCTGTATTTTGGATATTTTGAAGTATCATTAATAAATTTATCTATTCATGAAATTTAACTGCTAGAACAAACATTAAAATCAACAAATGTTGGATGGATTCTCACCACTTGGCATAGACCCTGAATTGAGCCAGAACTGCTTTAGTGCTTTCATATGCATCTCTTCATCTCAGACTTCATCGTTTGTATCCTGAGTTTCAAACATAAAACATATCTGTTGTCTGAACTTAAATCTCAATTTCTTTGAAGAGTCAGTATTGCATATACAGCTCCTTCTTGCTCACTTTTTAAAGTCCTGTTGAAATGTCATGAATGTCACAACACCAAATGCCAGCAAGGATACAGAGCAATAGAAACTCTCATTAACTTCTCTTTAAGCTTAAGCTTATTTTGGAACATCTGTGAGCTTCCATGTGTTCCAGTATTTCTAGGGTACTAACATGTTCTTAAGAATTATTAAAGATGTAGCTATGTCTTTTGGGGGGGCTATGTAAAAAAATCTTATTGAATTACAAAAAAATCTAATATAAACAATTATATGTAATATATATGTGTACATATATTATAATGAACCAAGTTTTTACTCTGAAAATATACATTCTGGTTTGAATTATGAAACCACCAATGAGTGATTATATAATCTTAGGAAATTAACCTGATTTCTTAAGGCATTAGCTTTCTCATTTGAAAATGGATCTCTTTTTGACAGTTATTATAAAACCTTATTAATTAATTCTCCTTAACTATGGTAAAGATACATTGTATATCTGAATAATAAAAATATCAACTTTACATTTTGGTTAAAAATAAAACATTTTTAAAGTCACATAATTTTTAATACATTCATTTTTCTCATTAGTGATTAATATTTTAATGATCATACATTATTAAATATTTTTACTGATTATGGCACTGCAAAATAATTAACTGTGTCCCATAAACACTTGGTTTTCTATTTCTGTATATTATATATTCCTGCTTTAGTTTTAAACTCCATATATAGTTGCCCATATAAACTGTAAATCAAGTAATAATAAGAGAGTGGTGACATAGAACTTGTTTATTCTTATTTTCAACTTTTGTAGCTTATTCATTTTTATGTATTATTTATTTATAGTGTCAATGATATTTTAATGATGTTTTTAGGGACAGACAATAATTTTCACATTAAATTAATAACATTTGGTGCCAAGACATAATATATTTTTTTGTGCAACTGGGAGGAAGAATTAAGTAAGAATATTTATTTTTCTATAAATTATGAGGAAAGGCATTTTATCTTCAGCATAACTCATCAATATTTATCATTTTTAATATAATACACAAAATGTATTTCTCTAGTCTTTGCATAGGAATCTACCCACTTAAAAAGACTACAGATAGTTTTATCTGTGTTCCAGTTTGATGGCCTCATGAACATTTTTAAAAAATTTTAAAAACAACTATTATCATAAATCTCTGCACAGTAAATAAAAAAAATAGATCCTCAAAGTAGGATTCATGAAGATATTTTTAGGATATAAACTCTTAAAGATGGACAAAAATAACATTAATATTTTATAGCTTTGCTAAACTACAGTAATATACTTCAAAATTGAAATTTATTGGAGGTAGCAGAAAAGAATAAGGATTTTGAAAATGCATCATGTGTGACTAAAATGTAACTTTTTTTAGAAAGACGTACAAACTTCAAATTCACAGATGATTTTTAGCTATTAACGTTGTGGGTTTCAATGATCTAAATGCTGTTGCAAGTTTGTAAAAGGTGCATTTAATTATTATTATTTTTAATTTCAGAGAAACTGATCAGCAACTCAAAAGACTTGCTCTGCAAATGCTTCCTACACTTTGCTACTTCCTACACGTTTTTTATTTGATACATTGTTTCATACAACAGTAAAGGAAAGTGTGTGATTAGCAAATTTTATTTCAGTGTAGGTTTATGTCAAGAAAAGTGTTCCCATGGTGAATGTAAAAGAAAACTAGAACAACATTCAATCCAATCTATGCAAAACAACATATAACTCTTCCAGAAGTGGACCCATCTGTGATGATGAATCTTTAGAATTTTTTTGACAGGTACATCAAGAAGATTGGTATCCTCCATATTCCTTTTCTAATTTCTTGTGGAATAAATTTTGTCTTTGAATATCAAAACAGCAGAAATGAATAGTTAGGAAATGTACAGTGTAAATTACTCTCTCCAATCTCATGTGTCTCCTTGCTCTCCTCCCATGCTATCATGATATAGTGAAATAGAATAGCCAGGCATTTCTCTAAAATGGAACATGGTTCCCCAACTGATTTTCTTCAGTTGAATTACTTTTCTTGCCAGGAAATATTTTAATTCTAATTTGCTTTGTCCCATGTTCATATTTTTTTTTACACAAAGTGGCAGATAACATTCTCAAAATATAAGTGGTATAAAATATTTACCTAATTTTTGAAAGAATAATGAAATCTATTTACACGAACTCAAAATACAATACTGTATATCTCATATTGGTTAGATGAGTCAACAATAATACAGAATTTGTGATGTAATAAAAAACTCTCTGAAGATTGAAATGTATCAATATTGTTTGTGTATTTTAGATCCTCCTTATTTGATGATATCCAAGACTTTTGACCAAAGCAGTCTCTAAATTGAATTGTCCTTCATGCATTGCAAATGACCTTTTCAAAAGATAGGGTGTCTCTGACATTTACAATTAAAAGGCAAAATGGGTAATAATATCAGATATGGAAAAGAGAGTGTGAACGTTGGAAACAATGTGTTTAGTTACTGTATCCTGAAAATTCTTCTTGCAATGAATGATATCTGCAAATTACCATGGGTTCAAGTAACCTGAGCTAAAATGTGTGTTAAATAAATTAGAAATATGCATTCATTTATTGACAATTTGAGTGAATTCTCCTATAAGAACAAAAAAAATTTCAAAGAATTGCTTTTTTATTAGAAGAATTATCAAAATAAATAATGTATTCCATTATTGAAAACAGTCTTCTTACATAAAATATGTTTGAATTTATGGTTGTAAAATAGAGTGTATTATTTGCTAGAATGTAAGAAAGAACATCATGGTAGAAACTATAATGAATAAGTATTGTGGAAAGGCCATCATTGTGGACCAAGCTCCTAGAGCACACCCAAACATAACAAACCAAATAAAACTGAAGTCAGTTCTCATAAATACCACACAATCAATCTAAAACACTAAATGTGATAATAAATAACCAAACGGACAAGTTTTTCCTAAAAACAGAAAATGTCTTTCTACCTGAATCTTTGTAATAAGGAAGTCCTCTACACTTTAGTCCTTACAAAAAAACAATCTGAAATAACCCAATGCCACTCAATCAGTATCATTTTCTATTGTTCTATTTCCCTGTTAGATGCTCTATAGTCATGGCAGTGTATATAAAAATCCATTCTATTTACATAGAGGTATAAGCAGCCCAAATTGTTCACGTTATCATGATTGGAACATCCATAAACTTTTATAAGTACTGGGGAGAAAAATAATACAATAGAGTTAGAATGTGTTCAATATAACTTGGAAATTAAATACATCATGTATATTTATTATATGAAAGCCATGTTAAAGAATTTAAAAGTTTTATTATCCACAAACAATTGTCTTGGTACATGCTTATTTTTACAGAGAAATCTCTTTGAACTTTCTTTGGATTTTGCTGTCAGTTACTATCAATCAGTTAAACATTTTAACAAAAACTAAAAGAGAATTCTTAGGTCACCTTTATTTTCTTGCTTTTCAAAGGAAGCGTATTGAAAGGACAAGTGTTTTCAGTGATTGAGTGTCCTGTACATTAAATATGTATTTTAAATATGCCAGGAATTTTCATAGGCATTGCGTACTTCACAGTTTACCAGAGAAAGTACATGAACCTGTTCTTGTTCTCATTTCATGAGGAATCTGACATTAACACCTCACAGATTTGTCATGAAAATATTTTTTTTCTTAAGATACAAACAGTGAATTTCAGTACTTAGAATTGAGCTTTCACCTTGAGTAACATTAAAAATACAACAAGCCTTCACTTTTAATGTCTTTCTTCATTAGTAAATCAAATTTAACTTAGTGACTTTAAGAAACTTTAAGAAAGCATAAATATGTTCAATAGTTTATTACACCTAAGTATGACACAAAAAATATAAAAGAACTAGATGTCAGATTTTCTGGACAAAAAAAAAAAAAATCAAAGCAGCTGGTGATAATGAAATAGCCAAACAGATATTTGAGTGTCCCTGGGTTTAATCCACAGAACCCCCAAAAAGAAAAAAAAGGATGCATTTTTATTTTTAATAAAATTAATTTAAAAATAGAGCAAATGAAGCAGCATGAAGATCAGATAGTTTATAAATAACTTAGATTGTTATTTTGAGCTGTGTTTTATACTTCCTCTCTCTCTCTCTCTCTCTCTCTCTCTATTTATTTATTTATTTATTTATTTTTTTGCACTGGGGATTAAACTCAGGGGCAATCCACCATTGAGCCACTGAGCCACATTCTTAGCCTTTTTTTTTTTTTTTTTTAATTTAGATATGGGTCTCTCTGAGTTGCTTAGGGCCTTGCTATGTTGCTAAGACTGGATTTCATTCTTCTGGCTCAGTCTCCTGCTGGGATTATGGGTGTGCCACCACACCCAGCTATTCCTGTCACTTAAAATAATAATATTATTTGCACATAGATTAGTAAATGACATCTTTAATAGAAAAATGACTACCAACTTCCATACTTCTACAACACAATTGCATGTAACTAAATATTGCTGAATTTACCTTCTTGGACTGTGCTTTCATCAGCATTTGCATTGTTGTGATCAAAAGACCTAACAAAACAACTTAAATAAAAGGACATTTATTTTGGCTCATGGTTTAGAGGTTCAGTTCATGGTTGACCAACTCCATTGTTCTAGGTGTGAGGTGAGGCAGAACTGATGGCAGAAACACATACAGCTCAGGCATAGTACTAGGAAGCAGAGAGAGAGAGACAGAGAAAGGGCTCCACACACCAAGAACAAAATATAAACCACAAAGATGTGCCTCAGTGACAGGATTTCTCTAATCCTAACACTATCTGATTATGGTTACCATTGAGTTAGTCCACATAGGTGGATTAATTCACTGGTTGGTTTAAAACTTGTATAATCTCATCATTTCATTTTAAACTTTCTTGAATTTTCTCTCATATGAACTTTTGGGAGCCATCTCATATCTAAACCACAACATAACACAATACTTCTGGGAGCAACTTTCTTTGTAGGAACAATATCAATGTGTCTATCATGGCCTTATTTTGGGATTTATGTTGATTAATTTCATAGTATTATTTTAAAGATATTTGTGTATTTGTAGATGGAAAAAATACCTCTATTTTATTTATTTATTTTTATGTGATGCTGAAGATCCAACCCAGTGCTTCACACATGCTATACAAGTGTGCTACCACTGAGCCACAACCCTAGTTCCTAATTTCATAGTATTTTTAGTTGACTTTCCTTAACTTGTGTCAGTGACATTCAATATGTAATTAAATATTTTAAGTAAGCTACAGACTGGTTCTTATTGAGTTTAACTTGTTACATGATCAAAATAATAGCAAGTTTGATGTTTTGTGAGGAAAACATGGTATTTGTTTCAATAACAAAACAAAAAATCACCATGAATTTCATTTTATAGATAAGAGAAATAAAAGGAGAAATAAATGACTCATAGAAGTATACTAACACATGGAATAATGTTACAGATTTCTATATTCTTTAATCAATAGACTGTCTACCTGGCCTAGGCACATGCAGTGCATGAGACACAGTGATTATGCATTTAAAATACCTGCACTATAACTGGTCTTCAATGTTATTAACATGGATATTTTCTTCCAGGGGACTCATTCACAAGTACAGTTGACTGAAGAGTGATTATTTCTGTTCTTTTTTTACTTAACATATACTTGCTTATAAACTGATTAGTCTAGCAATTACACTGTCCCACAATTTTTAGACACCTCTCTGAGATTTAGTAAATAATTATGCATGATAATATGGGGAAAACAAATATTATATTATATTATATTTTTCACTCCACAGCCTCCTACCTCCTACCATAAATAATGCATACCTCCCTCAATATCATTGAAGGAAAATGAATAATGAGGGAATGGTTTGAAGATGTCATTAATGACTTATGATTATAAATCCAATAGTAGTTTAGTTTGTTTGCTCAATTATTTTTTCGCTTACATATTTTATTCATGTATTTCTTCAAAATTTTTCTTCTTTCAAATGTCTTCTAAACTTGGAAATTGTAACCTCAGATATTTTTAAGGTCATTTTGATTTTTTTAAGAATTAGCAAGAATCTCAGTATAATATGGATGCAGAGGACATATTTATTAAACATGTTTTAAGTGGAAAAATCATATTTATTCTTAAAATATTGATACATTATCTTTTAAATTTACCATACATTAAATCATGTGTTATTTAATGTGTCTGATTTTCTCATTTACATGTGTTTGTAAGATACAGTTATTTTTTATACTTAGTTAACTTACAAAGGATTTTGTACCCCTATATTTTTAATATGCACAGTATTTTTTATTATAAATGCAACCCCCTGAGAAAAAATGTGAATATGTAAAACATTATTTGAATGGCAATTAAACCAGTGAGATATTTTAAGATGAATAAATAACTCTAATTTGGTCAGATTTTATTTTTCAAATAGTATACATTGATTTGGATAACTCACCTAAATTAAAACCCTTTGGATGCTCAAATATTTTTTAGGATTTCAAAGGGGTCCTGAGACCAGAGAGTTTGACAACTGTTCACATATGTTATGGCATATGTTTGATATCAGTGGCCCTAATCCTACTGCACAAAATAATTATCCAGGGAGTTTAAAAAATTTCTCTTATATAAAAATTATGTAAGGAGCCTAAAAACACTAATTAGGCTCCATTACTCTTGATTTCAATGCACTGGAATTGGGCTTAGGCATCAATATGTGTAAAGCTCCTCTTTAAATCTAATTATTACTGAGGGATGTAAAATCTTGTCTTTGAACATGTATATTTTAAGTGTTATATTTCTTTTCTAGTTTGTGTCAGCTATACATGCTCAGTGGTGTCCCTACTTGCCTAAAATATTGAAAGCAGATACACATTAAGTGCTTTGCACACCCTATTCTATTCACCACAGTGCAGAAAATATTTACAGAAATGTTTGAAAATATAAAACATAAAGCAGAAGGATTTTGTGGAAAAAAATTAATGGCAAAGAAAATGCTTAGTTTAAACTGTGATGCTGAGCAAGGATAACAACAACAGTGATGAGCAGCATACATGAAACAGAGAATCAATTTTACATTCAGCACCTGAGGATACTGAAGATCACTGAAGAGACTGAGTAATGTCTTAACACAGGTTTTATGGGTAATGGTTGATAGATTGGATAAATTTGAACAAGCTTGAGGATTTTCCCCCTGGTAGTGTCTGAACTGTTTCTAAAATGGGAAAAAGTCCTGAAGTTGCATCAACTACCTTGTTTTATGAGGATTCATGATGCTTGAAAATAGAATGTGAAATTTAGTTTAAAGAATTGTTGAGTCTTATGTGGAAGTAAAAACCTGAACAGTGTAAGATAGAATCAAAACAAGTGTACACTTTGAGTATACATTATACTATGAATTATATATATTTGAATATGGATCATACTACATATAAGTTATTAATTCATCTTCCACAGTAGTAGCTTGATATTATATGCTTATTAGCATGTAGTGATAATACATATATTTGGGTTGCACTCACACCCCTTTCCCAAAGAGGAGCTAAACAAAACTCTAAAAAATATTTGCTAAAATTTATTCACTGAACATTAAGGAGTGTTATGGTTTTATTGCGTCCCTCCAAAAGCATGTGTTGGAATTTTAATTCCCAATGCAACATGGTAGTGAGTTGGAAACTAATAAGATGTAATTAGACTCTCTGTGGGCTTTGCCCTCACGAGTGGATTTATTTAATTGTGAGATGGAATTTGTTCTCCTAGGAATGGATTTCTTTGAAACAATGAGATTGACACTGCTAGGCCCTTTCACTAATCCTTTTTATACTTCTGCCATGGGTTCTTTCACTCTAAGAAAGGCCTGGCCAGGTTCTGGCCTCTCAATTTTGGATGTCCCAGGCCTCAGAACCATGAGTCATCCGTGGTATTTTGCTATAGCAGCACAAAGTGGACAAACAGAAGAAATGTAATTTCTCCTCCCCATTGACAACTTTAATTTCAGATGTCCTTATGTATTTGATATGAGGTATCCCCCCAAAAGCTCACATAATAGACAATGCAGGATATTCAGTGAATTGATTCAAAGAATTGAGGAGATTATGAGATCCATAACCTCGTCAGTGGATTAATGTATTTGAATCTATTTGGTGGAAAATAATTTGAATGGGCTACTGATGTGGTACTCACAGGCAGGTGGGCATTACTGGAGAAATAAGGTCATTGGGACATTCCCTTGGGGACTATATCTTATTCATGGCTCCATGCTCTTGTTCTTTTTGTGCTTCCTTCTCTTGCTGCCAAGAACTGAGCCACTTTTTTTTTCACCACACCCTTCTGCCTTGATGTGATGTGTGAGTCACCTCAGGCCCAGAACACTGGAGTCAGTTAACAATATATTGAGATATGGGAAACCATGTACCCAAAATAAACTTTTCTCCTGTAAATTGTTCTCATAAGGTATTCTTTTTTTTTTATTGGCCACCAAAAGCTGAATAACACTAATGTTAATTTCCAAAAAAATTAAAGTTATAAAAACGTTTATGCCTAAGTATCTTAATGGATTGAACTTTGGGGAATATTTTAAAATTCAAGTCTTAATTTGTGTGGTTATTAACTTCTACTATAAAATTTAGTGATCTTCACGCAAACTTCTATTTGGAAGTGGTCTTATTTCAATATAGGTATCGCTTAAAAAATGAATGTAAAATTTTTTGACTCATCAGAATAATTTCTTCATAAAAGATGCATCTTCTATACCGTTTATAACTCACTTTTAAAAACTGAGTCATAGTACATTGATAAAAACATTGCTAACTAGAATCACAGGAGAAAATTTTCCTAATGACTTAAAAAGCATTTAGAAGCCAACATAACATATTGATGTTAACATTTATAAAAAAAATAGGTAAAATTGAAAATAAAACCCATTCTTGACAATTTCTTATGGCATAATATGAAGTATTGATAAATAAATAATAGGGAAATTTCTCTGTAACATTTCACTCATTTTTAAAAGCCTCCTATAAGACAATGTTCAGGGAATTTTGGACCTTTGAAGTACAAAGTATAACAACTTTCTTTCAGTAGATGATGGATACCTTCTGGGAAGAAAATAGTGATAATAATCAACACAAAGACAATGAATTTAGAATGCTAATTGCATCTCAGGACCTTTTTTTCTTTCTTTTTTTCACAATTCACTTGTTCATTTTGAATTGGCAAACCAAAAATTGATATTTTATCACATAGCACATTTTGTTTTTAAATATATTTACTTTGTGGGATATCTACATTAAGTTAAATTTGATGTGTATTACTTCATATATTTATCAGATATTTTCATGAGATCACTTAAAATCCCTTCTTAGCAATTTTCAAAACTATGATATGTTGCTATTAACTCTACAGTGCTATACAGTAGATTTCTTCAGGCAGTCTCTTTTATGTTGCTGCCATTTTTGCATCACATTTCATGATTGTGAAAAATCCATGAGGTAAGGACTACAAAAAACACCAATTTTCAGCTGAAAACATGGTAACTTTCTCTGCTGCAATTAGGCAGTGGAGAACAGACTAGAATAATTATGACAAAATATTTCAGTGTACTTAATATGACCTTTGATTTTTGAAACCTTTAGGACATTTTCTTGAATAACTTTGTGTAGGTGAACAATACTAGGTAATAGTATATAGATTCATATGTAGTAAAATATGTGGATTGACATATTATAATCCATATATAGGTCTAAAGTACTCTTTCTACTCTTTAATATTCATTATTTAGTCATTATTCCTAGCAATAAAAAATAATGTTTACATCAATGTAGAACTCCAAATTCTCTTTATTTTTTTCCTTTGTACCAGTGATTGAACCACGAAATATTTCAACAATGAGTCACATCTGCATTTTTATATATATACTTTATTTAGACACAGGGTCTCACTAAATTGCTGAGGATGGCTTTGAACTTGTGATCCTCCTGCCTCAGCATCCCCAGCTGCTGGAATTATACGCGTGTGCCACCATGACTGGATCTCCTTATTCTTTTTAAAGTTCTACATTATCTTTAGTTACTTCCTTATGTATTCCTTTACAATACTGTCTTTAGCTACTTATACTTCCGATACTTATAACTATATAATATATATATAT
>NW_025999961.1:11400002-11411376 GCF_001458135.2 Marmota marmota marmota
TATATATATATATTTACTTATATATACACATACTTTTACAGTTGATTTAAATTGACATATGGTTCTCAAATTAAAACATTTCAAAGGCATTTTGCAAATGTTATATATATATTGAGAAGATGTGTCTTACCAAATATTTTGCACTTTTTAGCATTTTTTAAAATAAACAACTTGTAGATAGACATAATACCTTTATTTTTATTTGTTAGTTTTATGTGGTGCTGAGGAGCGAAACCATTGCCTCATGCATGCAAGGTAAGCTCTCTGCCACTGAGCCACAACCCCAGCCCCTAAGCATTTTTTGCCTTGTTTAATTAAACAAGTATGCACACCAGTAACGATGTGTAATAGCAGAAAACACTTAACATTGAATATTGTGAATCATTTTCATATGCTTTATTTTACAGACCTATTATTTGAATAATTAAAATATACTTTATTTATTTATTTATTTTTTGTACCCAGAGATTGAACGCAGGGACTCTTAACCACTGAGCCACATCCCTAGCTCTTTTTATTTTTTTTTTTGTTTTGTTTTTCTTTTGAGACAGGGTCTCACTAAATGGCTGAGATTAGCTTCAAACTTGCGATCTTCCTGCCTTAGCCTTCTGAGTTGCTGGGATTATAGGCAGGAGCCACTGCCTCCTGCTTCAATATACTTTTGACAATATTTTAAGCAAAAGAAAGTTTTATAAACAAATTGTTTTGAGCATAATTGTTTTCTACTTGAATTTGTATGAGACAGAAGATCTCTTAAATCTCTTGCTTTATTCCCCAAAGAATACATAGGTGATGTTAGCAGCCTCTTGCTAAAAATTAAATTAAGAGATTGTGTGATATACTCCACTGTATTCAAATTAATTTTAAATATCATGGCCAGCTTTCAAAATTCTTTACATTCCTCACAATTATTATGAATTTGTCTTCAATAAGGTAACTATTAGCATTTCTGATTATTTAACACTTGAAGTATGACTAGTTACAGAGAAGTTCAATTAAACAGTATAAATTTATAATGCTTTGAAATTATATTTTAAATAATTAGTTATAAAAGTGTAAAATATTCCATTAATAATTTTATATTAATTGCATATTAAAATATTTTATTTTCTTAAATTAATTAGTTCAATTTATTCTGTTACATTTTACCTTTTGAAATGTGGTGAATACAAAATTATCAATTATATCATGTCTTGAATTTTTATTTATGACTCATTGTTGATTTGGACCAACAGTCTGCATGATACATTTATTTTGATGTTTACCTACAATTTAGAAATTAAGATTTCCAAAATTATATGGACAATTGTGTGTTTCATTCATTAAGCTCTCAGACTATAGAAATTAGAAGACAGAAATTGAATAATTAAATTGTGAAAATCAGGAGAAAACTACAATATTTGAAGGTAATATATTTGTATCTATTATTATGAAGCAATTATTAATAAAAAAATAAATTTGTAGTTTCATGCATATTGAAAGAAATGCAACAGTAAGTAGAAAATTAACTGATTAATTAAAAATTAATATATTGAAAGAAATGAAACAGTAAGTGGAAAATTAATTTCAGGGCCTCAAGTGTGATGATAGACAAGATTATGTGGCATAAAATCTCCAAATATTCATTTACATACATTTTTTATACTATGTATATTCAAACAAAAATTTGAGGAAAAAACAAGGTGATACATCTAAAATCCTATTATGAATTCTAAAGACTTAAAGGAAAATAAAAATGTTCCCCACTGTCACATAATTCTGTAATTTAATGTAGCTAATTTGATTTTAGAAGGCTTCAGATCATATTCCTCTCTCTATAAATGGAATTACAGAATGCTGATATTAGCAACTCATGATTTCAGGTGATTTGAAATTAGCATAAAATATGTATGCCCTACACACAAGCTGGTGTCCTAAAAATAGAAAAGTAAATAAGGTATATTTTGTTCATTTATTTATAAAGTAATCTGTTAGGTCGACAAATTTACATATGAGCTCTTTGATAGTAACTGGTAGCCAGAGATGCATCCTATTATTTTCAACATTATTATAGATAACAATTATTTCTTAAAATTATACTCTATGCAATGACAGGCTACAAAAATCTCTCCTTCTCTTTTTCACATTTACCTTCTTTTTTGTCTTCTTACGGTTCTTTTTTTCTATCATTCTTATTCTGAAGGAAAAAAAATGTTGTGAAAAACTTCAGGGCATGTATAATACAGAAAATGGTACAGTTTTTTTTTTTTTTGTTATTGTTGTTTTGCTATTTTGTTTTATCCTTCTAAACCGATTTCAAGTTTAAAGAACATTTCACCCATTTGACATAGTTGCTATCATTATTATACCTGCATATAACTAGGGAATTTATCATTTTATCATTTATGGTTAGCCTCCTTGGTAAAGTTTTTATGTTTTGTGTTTATTTTATGTCTTATTTTAAGAATAAAAATGTTCACTGTTTTTGTTATTGCTTTCAATTTCTTTACTTAGCATGAAATAATGCTCTTCTAATTATCATGTTTTAAGAGTTTAAGTGATAAAAGAAAATCAATTTTATAATTACATATGCACTTTTTATTGAGATATTTTCATCTAAGGAAAGGAATTGCCAAAGGTGCTTACACACTAAGCCACATCCTCAGCCCTTTTTTGACTTTTATTTTGAGATAGGGTCTCACTAGGTTGCTTACTTTTAGCTTCACTGAGTAGCTGAGGCTGGCTTCAAACCTGTGATCCTCCTGCTTCAGACTCTCAACATGCTGTGAGTACAGTTGTACACCACCACATCTGCTTGACCTTTTCTAAAAATTATTTTAATAAACTTATTTTTAGTAAGTTAAATTTTATTTTCCATATAATTACTTTATAGCTTTATTTTCACTTTCTGTTGGTTTTTTAAAAATGTTTTGTTTCGTTTTGAAATGTAAGGATGAATATCTATGTGAGATATTTATTTTGCAGCTCCTTGGAATTCAATTATATTTAGTATATATATCTAGAATATATTTTACTTTTTCAATTTTATTTCTCCTTTGCCATGTGAATTATCTCTCCATTGATAAATTCTGTTTCTCTCATTCCCATTTTTGTTAAACATTTTTGTTAATTTAATTCATTGAATTTATTTTAATAGCTTTATTTTCTCTAATTTATATTTTTATCCTAGCAAGTGATTTTGCTAATTTTTATTATACCCTGCTCTTTACACACATTTTTATTCTCTTTTTAAAAACAGTAATTGCAAGATTTTTTTTTTGTGTTTGTGATACCCTAGTCTATTTTTCCCCCTGGATTTTACTAGTTCTCCATCCTCTTAAACTGTCACATTTCTTTGATTTTTATCTGATAGAGTACTTTGATTGCAATCTCAATTTTCAGTTGAGTTTCTTATTCCATTTTTCCTGCCAAGAAACACTGCAAGTACGGTTCTACCAATAAGCAAAAATTTGCTGTGCTTTTTCCAGACACACAGTTTAAATTTGAATTGCAAACTCATTTAAAAAATGGCTTCCAGATATGAAAATATCTACCTTAAGACTTCATTATTTCTTGAAATATATCTAGAATCTTGTTCCTACATATTTTGTAAAGCTAATTACAATGAAATATATGAAAGAAGACTCAGAAGAAAAATCACACCACTTTAGAAATTTATATTACAAAATTCTGATGGACATAAGGAAGAACATTTTCAGTTTAAGAAAAAAAATATATAGATGAATGCAGAATGCATAAAAAGAATGCTAAAGGTAAACTGCTGTTTTGTATACAGTAAACTCTGTTTTACTATTGTAGTTATTTAAAAAAACAAAAATAAAGTATCAGAAATTCCTTAACCCTTAGGTAGAGTATATTATACCATTCTTGGGGATAAGGAAAATATGCATCAGAGTTTATGTGAAATTTTTTCACCTTCACCTTGACAAACCAAGAGGAGTTGATCCTTTCAAAAAATTAAGAAATGCAATAGTAACTAACATCATTGAAAATTATGTCTGTCTTGTAGTGGTTGCTATTTTTATCAAAAAAGGATGCACCTAAAATAATTCTTTGGTTTTAGTAAACTTGATGAGGATTCCAGGGGAATAGTGGTGATGACATATATTGATGGAGGCTGACTTGAATAGACAGAAGGATACATTTGCCTGTCCTTCCTGTTCTTAATAAGTCAATTCTATAGCACATTTCTGAAATAGACAACTTCAGCAGGATAGAACACATAAGATTCCTAACCTAAAACAGTTGGGCTATAATCAGATGTAGATCTTGATTTGCATTTGTCTAACTTACATTCAGTTATTGTGCTAGTACTTATAATTGCATAGTAACAGGATTGTCTAAATAGATTTAGTTCAGGAGCAATTAACAGGCACCCAAAGGGAAGGTAAAAAGAATTTTCTTTTCTGAATTTATATAGCATTAAATAATGTTTTTTTTCATGCATTCTTAAAAAATGAGCATATTAATAAATTGTTGACTTTAGATCCTTCTTAACTAAGATAATGACTAACTCAAGTGGCTTCACATGGGAGGATACTTCTCTGAAAAATGACAGCTAACCTGTTATAGTGGATTATAGTGGGGATTCACAGATCTGTACTATGAGAAGTTCGTACTTCATCAAATTCCCAAAAGGAAATTGAAAGCACATTGCACATTGTAAGTGAACTATGAACACAGGAGGCCCTATTCAGTACTTTCTGTGTGTCTGTGTATCCGTCATCTGTATCTACCTGCGTATTAATCTATCTATCTCTACTAATGTTGTTTCTTATATAAATCTACTATATGTATCATAGCTCTTACTTTTCTGTTTGTATGTATTTAATCCTTGGTAGTTTTACATTTGACTTTTCTCATTGTTATGAGGATAATTTTCAATATATTTTCTAGACCACTGTCATAGTTACTTACTATTTCTTTCAGTTTTGGGTGGCTCAATGACAGGTAGTTTATGGGTTGTTTAACTTCTCAATTGCATGTCTGATTGTTTGATACTAATTCTTGGCTAGGAACTCACTAAATGACCAACAGCAACATTTCCAAGTGGCCTCTTTGCTTCTTCAGAGGATGGTGGTTGATTTCCAACAGTAATATGCTGAGAGAATACCCGTCAAAACAATACTGTCTCTTAGTCTCACATATCATATTTAACCACTTCTGCCATAGTTCACAAGAAAGGTGCAGATATCCCATCATTTAGTGTTCGAATAACAAAATTATAAAAGGAAGATAGGGAAACAGAAGTATTATTGTGAAAATTTTGGGAAATATTATCTACCATATAAAGAGGAAGTCATAATTTTAAGCACCACTTGTTTCCAAATCTTGTTGACATATAGAAATTGAATATTCTTCATATTATGTTTTACAAATGAACCCAAAAATATGAGAAAAAATTCATCCAAGAAAACTGAAAATATTTAAAACACCAAATTGTTTTTACTTACTGTAGCATTTGATTCAAAACATGAATGAAAAAATTAAGTAAAATTCATGGAATGACACAGTTTAATTTGCCGATGTTCATCATACAGCTAGTGAATTGTTACATAGGTGGGAGCAATTACTGAGTATCAATGGAGGGATTCAAAGTACATTCATGCAGCTCACTCTCAGGAGAAGGCTGGCTAAGCACAGGTAAGACTCAGTAGAATTTTTGTGGTAAATGCCCTGTTGGCTTTCATGTCTTGAGGAAACTTTGATGCCAGAGATAGCAGCTGATTCATATCCTATAAGAAAATTCCATTTTTATTATAATGGGTGTTGTTAACTCCTTAGTTCTTATAAATGGTTTCTGAGATACTAGTTTTATGACAGAGAGGTCACTAGGAATGTGCAGACAATTGTTTATAGATTCACCATATTCTTGAGTATAGATGGAGATATGGAATCAATCAAAGGTAAAGGTCTATTTTTAATCAGCACTCTGCCTTACCCAGGTTTTCCGAAAGTTACTAATATGATAAAACTAATATTTTACTTACCCCCCAAACAATAAGATACTACCAACATAAATCAATTCACTCATTTTTCATTTTAAAATTCTCACTCAGTTCTAGATTTTAAAAAAAGCCTCAGGAAGATAAAAGAATGGGACAAAAATGACAGGATGAAGCATGAACTTCAGATGTCTGAAATTCATAGTGACTTCATAAATAAAAAGATGAAAAGCATGAAGAATGAGGTTCTGTCACAAAAGTATGTCATGTGCAATTTTGGACACATCATAATTGATTTTATTTGTAGAGTATGTAATTCAGTGAAGAGGTCGAGGCAATAGCATACACAGAGAACTCACAACACTATAGTCACAACCCTATAATAACTTCATAATTGCTTGCTCTTTAATTCCACTGAGAAAATATTTGTTTTATTACAGATGTTCAAGAAAAAAAGGTGAGAAAATAAAATGAATAAAACCTAGGCATGCAAAATTGATATTGATTGAGATATATTCTTGTTATTCAGAAGATGTTTTCCATGGTTGTGTTCTGATCAAGTCCTTAAGTATGTATGGTAACCCTGGCAATAATTTTGTCTCTAGTCTCACAGGGAGGAAAAAAAGAATACTTTCCTAATGAAACTGGTGAAATTGTGAAAACACTTAAAAACTAAATGAATTTTTGCAAGAGAAGTGTCACATTGTTGAGTGTCTGATATGTAAAATTTACAGTATGAAGTAATGAAAGAAAAGTAGGATTTCACGATATAGAATTAATGTTTTCTATCTCTCAGAAGCCTATTTTGTCAATTACACTGGGTATTCTGTATATTATTATCCATATCAATGTATGACCCACATAAATAAAGAAGGGAGAATTTTGCTCTCATACATTATAAGCTGAATAATTAATTTTATTATTTAACATGGTGTATTTTTATGAAAACAGAAAATTTTATGTATTTTCAAATGTATCATTCTTTCTGGGAATACTAAAAGGATACTACTAGTTATTAATATAAACAAAAAATAAGTATATATTGAATTATAAAAAGTCAAAATAACAAAAAATACCCCAAGACTGAAGTAGTAAAATAATACAACTTGGATGGCATGCTTATCCTTGAACAAACTTTTAAATCTGAATTATGAGTACAGTAAAATGGAAATGTTGACAGAATATTAACTCCATTTGTGCTGGAGAATATATGTACTAAAACATTTTTCCATTATTTTTCAATGTCATATCTGTTATAACTAAACGAATAGCCATGTATTTGCTGAAGGTTTTGTTATCTAGGTATATGAATTGCTAATTTCCATAGATAAAGAACTACAGGAACAAAGAAACAGATTCAATTGTGCAAATACTCAGACTTTTCATTAGGATGCCAAATATAATAAACTGTATGTCTGCGTTCCTTGATCTGTTTCTGAGTAGAAGATAGTTTAAAAATTTGACTGTCACTAAATATTTCAATTTATCTCCATGGATCTCAATAAAATAAAATCATGTAATAAAGGCTGAAACTTCATCAGGCAGCATAATATGCTCCCGTCAGCTCTTATTAACATGACAAGGTTTAAACCATTATTCATGGATGCAGGTTTGTTTTCCATTATTCACAGGTATTCTTTCAGCCTTAAGATTTCCAGCTCAGAAATGCTTTTGAAAATTTAGGACAGTAAGTAAAGCTCTGGCAATTACAGTAAAGACATATTTTGCATGCTACTGAATAATTTATGAGCAAAATATTTTATTTCTCTCAAATGCTGGTCTTTTTGTGTGTATATATATATATATATATATATATATATATATATATATGAATATACATAACCACAATATCTTCTTTATTTAATCACAATATATTTGTCTTTAATCTGTTATTATAACATAGAAAATTTAATATTAAAAGTTCAAATTATTTAAAAAATATAAATTTAATATTAATTTTTACATCCATTTCAGATTTTCTCAAGAATTTACGCAATGATTACATTCCTTCGATATTTAGGAGTTAACAGGTTTATCCCATAAAAATTCCAAAGAATAAACCTGCCTACATGAACACACACACACAGACACACACACACAAAAAAAAACAGTTATTATTTTTATTAAGAGGATATGAATTATGCAAATTATCTGAGGGGAAACTGATAGCTTGAACACAAACTTTTTACAGAAAAATAAAGAAAACCCAATAAATGAAGCACTGAGAATTATGACTAATCCGACCAAATATTAAGCTATATTTTAAAGCCTCTAAGATGAAAAAGAAGCCAGTGCAGGGATGCACACTTGCAATCCTAGCAATTTGGTAGAGTAAGGAAAAATCCACAATGAATTTGTGAAACCCTTTCCCCCAATATAAGTAAAGGACTAGGGATGTGGCTCAGTGGTAGAACACCCTGGGTTAAATCTCCAGTACTAGAAAAAAGTGTGTGTGTGTGTGTGTGTGTGTGTGTATGAGAGAGAGAGAGAGAGAGAGAGAGAGAGAGAGAGAGAGAGAGAGAGAAATTCTATTACCTCATTATATTGTAGAACAGTGAAATAGATTAGAAATTCCAGAAATAGATACATAGAC
The DNA here is from genome assembly GCF_001458135.2 of Marmota marmota marmota. Taxonomy (NCBI): domain Eukaryota; kingdom Metazoa; phylum Chordata; class Mammalia; order Rodentia; family Sciuridae; genus Marmota; species Marmota marmota. The sequence continues at coordinate 11,408,541 of NW_025999961.1, forward strand.
TGAAATGTACCAGGAAACTGATTTTATTACAAAAAGTCATCTCAATTCGGTTGTTCAATATCTTTGCCAATGTATGATAAAAATCAGTTATTTCAAATTTAGCCTTTCTAGTTATGGTGTAGTAACATTCCCTTGCATAATTTGCATTTCTTTAATGGCTAAAATTTTTCATCAATTTCTCATGTGTACATTTATCATGAACCCTCAAACACATACACAAACACACATATTCTTTGATAAAGTACATGCTTGTCCTTTTTAAGTAAATCATGTGATTTCTAATTATTGAGTTGCAATACTTTTTCTGTTATATACTCAATGTACAAATATTTTCTCTCAGCATATACGTTGTTGCCTTTTCTTCTTAGTGTCAGTATCTTTTGGTGAGGAAAATTTTTAATTTTAATAAAATCCAACTTACAGTTTTTTAATATATTACAGTTTGTGTTTTTATGTTCTATGTAAGAAATCTTTGCCAAATGCAAGTTGGATTTTTTCCAGAATTTCTCCAAAAACCTTCAAAATTTTATCAGTCACTTACACTTCAAATATCTTAAAATTATTTTACATGGTGGATAAAAAAGTAGAAAGTTCTTCTTTTTTTAACACAAGTACCTAATATTGAAAAAAAAATGGAAAAAATACTGTCTTTTCCAATAAATTACTTTGATATCTTTGACAAAATTCAGCTGCCCATATGTGCTTTGTACTCTATTTTATTTTAATAATATGTATGTTTAAAACTTGTTCTAATATCACATTATTTTGATTACTATATACTAACATTAAATTTTGAAATTATAATTTGAAAGTGCTTCAACTTTGTCATTTTGAAAATGTTGAGCCCAATCAAAGTCACTTAATTTCCATATAAATTATAAATTTGAGAATGTCAATTTATACCCAATAACCCTGAGATATTAGGAACCATGATGATGTTGAATCCATACAACATATCAGCCACTGACATTTTAACAATATTAAATTCCCTCACACATAAACATAGTCTATATCTTTTTATTGTTTTAGTTCTCTGCAGTGTATTTGAATAACGATTTGTAAATTTTGTTACATAGGTTGTTACACATATATACATATATTTCTTAAATATTGTATATTCCTCTTTTTCTGATATATATTTATAAGTAAATCCATTTATTTTAGGTATATATTTTCCTTTGTTGACAATATGTTTAATCACATTTCATAATTACAATAATAATAATAACTATTAACACTGTTCCCATTAGAGCTTAACTCACTTCATAGATATAAAATTTTATCACATCTTTAGAATTTTCTATATTATAAATAATCGTGCTATTTGAATAGAAAGTTTTTTCCTATTCTTTTACTATATTTATTTATACACGTGTGCATGTATATAAGAATGTATGTGTGTATTTAAAGAGTCTCATATTGCCCTGCTAGAATTTTGGGCCCAAGTGATTCTCTTGAGCCACCTCTGGAGTAGCTGAGACTACAAGCACATACCAGCATGCTCAGCAGCCCCCCACTTTTTTTCAATCAACTTATCATTCTGTTAGTTTTTCTTATTTTATTTTACTGGACATATTCAGCACTAAATTTTTAAATAAAAAAAATAAAATGCAGATATACTTGCCTTGCTCTTAAAATTTTAGGAAATCCCTCACTCTTTGATATTAAATATGGTCCTGCCTTTCTTTTCTTTTTTTTTTTCTCAATTGCCCCCTGCCAGATAGAGGAGGTTCCCACTATTTTTCAATACACCAATACCTAAGTCTAATTTTGCTTCTAATTTTTCTGTATGTATTAAAATTAAATGTTTTAAGTCTATTGTATAAATTGCTATGATTAATTTTTAATATTAAATAGCATATTTCTTGAGTGAACAATAGTTATTCATAGAATTTTAATTTTTACAATTTACTTCATTAAGTATCAGCTGTCCAATTCATAGGGCTCAGTTCAAGATAAAAATATAGGCCCTTTGTTCAAAAACCAGATAAGAATATTATTAAAAGTGTCCAACTATACAGTTTTCCCCTTTCTTCCACTGTTTTATCCATATATTTCATGACTTTTAATGTTGTTTTGTTCTAGGTAAATATGAATTAAGCTTTAAAATTATTAATATGAATTTTGTCATTCATCTATATAGTGCAACCCAGATTTTAATGCAAGCATAAATGGACAGAACTTCTATGTGGAGTCTCCTAAACTATATATATCTTACTCTCTAGTTTATACATACATTTTATTTTTTTTCATTTATTGATAGAAATACATACTACTAGAAGTCTCTTCCTTAGAATTACTAATAGGTACAGATGACTGAAAGGAAAATAAAATCTGTTGCTTAATTTTCTTCTTTATGTCTATATCAATATTTTGACATTTGTTTAGCCAGTAGAGAAAAGCCTGTATATAGTACAACCGATTGGGGCTATGGGTCTTCTTGCTAAATTTGTTATGACTATTGATAGGATTAACACAGTATTTTCACAGCCCCAACACATGCTTTTCCAGGCAGATTCAGAGTAAGCACAAGATAAGCTACCATGAAAGGTTTATGTTGCATTCCTTTTTAATCTCACTGAACTTCCTTGTATGGTGAATTCACTGGAATCCAGTTTATTTGTGTCAGCAATACTACGTACAAAGGGGACAGCAAGGAGCTAAGCTGTGCCTATTGCATAAGCTGAATATACTCACAAGCATATTCATGTTCATGTCAGAAAATACATACGTTCAAATAAAACTAGTAATAATTTCAAGATAGTGGTAACAGGGTATTAAACCAGGCCTCAGTATTCCATAAATTCTGCATTCTGTGCAACTAATCAAGTCATAT
>NW_025999961.1:11417493-11462920 GCF_001458135.2 Marmota marmota marmota
TCAATTATCTAAGGTAATACAAGGAGCTAATGAACCTTATGCTGAATTTGTAGATAGGCTTATTCAAACAGCTACCAGAGTTTTTGGGAATACAGAACAAGCAATGCCATTACTAAGGACATGAATTTAATGGGCTACTGGATACAGGTGCAGAGATATCATTAGACCATGGAAACATGAAGATTTAAACACATATATTAAATTATGTAGAGACCAAAGGAGATGTTACAGGAAAGAAAATGAACACCTGTAACACTGCTCTTATTGTGGTGATGAGTATTTTTTTGCTGTTGCTAGTTTTGTTGAATGTGACACTGTTTCTGAAGCTGTCAAAGGTAGAATATGCTGCTCAGTCCTTTTACCGTCTCCACCTCCGAGAAGAGAAATCTTTAAATTTAGCCTCTGATATTGTCTCAAGATATGCCGCAGTCTGGCTGGGCACAATCAGGAGCCACTTGTCAAAAGAAACTAACTTTATTTTTAGAACCACACACGCCAAACAAAACAGCCTCTCAGGAAAAACCCTCAGAGCCTCAACTGCCACCACCGGCTTTCCACAAGCCTCTCTCTCCCACACAAGCTTCTCTCCACCTCCCACAATCCTCCTGCTCTTGAGGCCGATTGGCTGGGTCACGTGGGCGGAGCCAAAAAAGTCCCCCAATGAGCAGCTCCGTGGTCTGAAAGGGCAGGGAAACAGCCCAATGAGCATCACCGCAGAGGAGCCAATCAGCTAGATGTTGCTGGGGCCGAGGAGCCAATCAGCTAGATGTTGCTGGGGCCGCTGTGAGCCAATCATCAGCCGGCAGCTGGAAGTTTGCTGGCAGCTGGAAGTTTGCTGGGGCCCCTTCAGCTGTGGCTCTCAACATATATCTGAGAAGTCTCTTATCTGTCTCAATTTTTGAATCCTGTTTCTTTCTTCTCTCACTGGGAAAATAACCTTAGACTGGTTGTTGCTTTCTTTCTAGCATTTTTAAAGGAGATAAATCACTGGATTCTATATAGCATTATCTCTGATGAGAACTCTGATAATGTTTGTTTTTTCTTCTCATATTTCCCTTTTCTCTTCTTACTTTTCATCTTATTGTTCTCCTTAATGGAGCTTTTGGACAATTTGATTATGATTTGCCTTCATGATATATTTTTTCTTCTTGGGGTTCTTTGAACTATTTGAGTTGTATAATTATATTTTGTTTCTAATTTATAAAGTTTTGGGCATGGTTTTCTTGCAATGTGTTATTTTTTTTTCTGAACTCTCTTAGTTATTAATTCCCCTCCTTCAGAAATGTTAACAGCAATACTTTATTCTATTTGAAAATTTCCCAAAGTTAACCCATGTTAACTTTTTTACTTATTTTCCTTTGTGTATTTTGTTTTGTGAAATTTCTATTGCTAGGTCATTAAGTTTACTAATTCTACTTCTATAATATCTAATGACATACTGACATATTTTTCTTTGCAAATGTTATAGTTTAAACCAGAAGATCTATTTTTTTTTATTTCAAGTGTATAAATAGGCTGGCCTTTATTCTAAAAATTTGAAAATAGGTGATTCAGATAAAATAACTGTCCTAATATCATTTTTCTTAAATATGTGATTCACATTATTTTTCTGAATGTATATTAAGATATTCATGTTTCCTTTTATTATCAGTTAGATATTCTTCATCTTTTGCATTCCTGGTAATTTTCAATTGGGTATCTTATATTGGAAAATTGATCTTATCATGCATATTTGTCTATAGTTAGAAATATTCCTTGATGTCATCTGTTGCAAAATTTAATTTCTCAAATAAATAATGTGTTCTTTTTGAGTGTTGCTTTGTGACCTAGTATCTAGAGTAATGGTCATTTAAGGTTAAAGTCTACCTTCTACTATACTTCTGAGTACTCTATCTAATATCCCATAATTTTTAGGTTTATCCAATATTGTTGAGGGAAAAGGAACCATTCCTGTCCCTGTGTGAGGTTGGGAGATAATTTTCTGTATTCCTTTTTTTTGTGTGATTTTTTTCCTTATCTTCAGGCAGTGCCTTTATGTTCACATTGCAATTAAAATGAGCTGAAAACTGTTTGGATCACTGGGAAGCTCTCTCTTTTCAGCTCCATCACCAGAATTTGCTGTCTCATAATCTCTACCTACTTTTGCTTCTGCACATTTATAGCTCTGTCTCACCTCAGGGACACAGAAAGAATCTATCTGGTTTTCCTTTCTTGGCTTTGTACTTTATAGCCTCTTTAGGCACTAAACTGGGGGAATTATTGAACTTTATATATATGTATATATACATATATAGTTATTATACTTCATTCTCTAATTTCAGGATATGGAGAATGACAGAGAGAGAGAGACAGAGAGAGAGATGTTGATTAATTTAATATCTACCAAGTGTGAGAGAAAATCCTATACATGTTTTTTCATCTTATCTGAAAATGAAAGTCACTGGTTAATTATTTTTTAATGCTTAGAAAGTATCTGTGAAATGATGAACTACAAAATAGAGCAGATAGAGAAGAATGAGTAAAGGAACAGGGGAAAATATTCAGTGGGATCATAAGAACAGTAACTAAATAAAATTTCTTATTTTAATCAATTTAATTATAGGAATTTTATTAAATTCAGAGACATATATAAATGAGTATATATAAATGCTGGGTATTTAACCAGAGGTTCTCTACCAATGAGTTATACCTCTCAACATTTTTTTTTATTTCATATTTTGTGAAAGAACCTTTTTAAGTAATGGAGGTTGGTTTCAGACTTGAAATGCTCCTCCTTTAACCTCTGGAGTGGCTGGGATTTATAGGTGTGTCTTACCAGCAAGCGTGTGAATGTGTGTGTGTATGTGTGTGTGTGTGTGTGTGTATCAGAAAAATACTGACAATATTTTTTAAAGAGAGAGAGAGAGTAGAGAGAGAGAGTTTTTTTTAATATTTATTTTTCAGTTTTTGGTGGACACAACATCTTTATTTGATTTTTATGTGGTGCTGAGGATCGATGCCAGGCGAGCATGTTACCGCTTGAGCCACATCCCCAGGCCCTGACAATATTTTTAGTATTACGTGTGCACACACATACACACACATATATAATATATAATATATACAATGTATATTATATATTATAATATGTATATTATATATAATATATATGGTTATTTTAGGTTTAATTCTACCCTCTACTATACTTCATACATCTTTCTCAACTTTTTATATATATTATATATGGAGAGAGAGAGAAAGAAATAGAGAGAAGAAGAAGGTGGAGGAGGAGGAGAGGGAGAGAAGGGAATATAAATGAATAAGAGAAAAGGGAAATCATATGGGAATAAACATGAAATCTGACCCTTTAGTAAGTGCTCACAAAGACTCAGAACAATCTCCAAAAGGAAATCTAGGTATAGTTATATATAAGAAAATACATTAAATAAGGAATCAAAAAGAAACATCCAGAAAAAAAAAAACTCAACAAATGTTAACGAAATTCTAACTTACTATTTGTGCTGGTTGGAGATATACAATAAAAACTAGATACTCATATGTAAGCACATTTAATGAGACAAAATTGCATGGTGCATGCATCATTATTTAATTACTAAATACATAGAAGTAAGTACAATATTTATTATCTTAAACTAACTAACACTAATTTTATTATTAGCTACTGCATTCTGCTATCTAGTGAAATGTTCTTTGGCATCTATTTGTTTATAAATATTTTCCTCTGATGTTTTATTTTAAATTCAACAAAAATGAGTATTTTATTAGTTTTTCACCATTTTAATTGTTATATTTTGGTTAATTGTAGTCTAAAGCCTAATAGTGTGTATTTTATACTAAATAGAATACCTTTTTCCATGGATTATTTTTGAGGAGATGAATAACTCAGTGAATCATTTAATTGTCTCAGAGAAACAATTTTATAACTTCAATCTACTACTATTCTGAAATGCACCCATCATAAATTATTTAAGATTTTATTATTTTTGCTATTCCAGTCTAAATCTTTCCTACATTGCTACAGTTTAAGATGAAAAAAATGTGGCTCAAGAGGCTGAGGCATGAAGATTGCAAGTTCAAAGTCAATCTCATCATGTTAGAGAGACCTTAAGCAACTTATGAGACCTTGTCACAAAAAATAAGGGTTGAGAATCTGGAGATGTACCTCATTGGTAAGCACCCCTTGTTTCAAATGATGGTACCCCCAAAAAAAGGAAGAAGAAAAATAATAGTAACAATATTCATTATAATTTAAAAATATTAAATATGAGCTTTAAAAAAATAAACTAAAATTTGTTTTCATACATATGTCATGATTTAATTCAAAAGTAAAATATATGCTTAATTCATTTTTTATTTTATTTATTTTTATTTATACATAACATTAGGATTCATTTTATAAAATGATAAAAGTATGGAATAGAATTTGTTCTACTTCAGTCCCCAGTACTCCCCTTTCCCTTTCCTCCTTCTTCCCCTTATTCCTTTCCTTCTATTCTACTGATTTTTCTGCTATAAATAGTAATTTAATTTCAATTAGTGTCTGTATGTCCACAAGAGGCTAATTTGCTTAAATTCAATATCTCATTATTAACACAGTCTAATTTTTTTCAAAAAGTCATAACTGAAGAAATTCTTTGTTAGTTATCAATTTCAGTCATGAATATGGATTGATTGGTACATACATAATTCTCAATGTTTTATATTTACTCATTTAATTGGTATTTATATGATTATTTATATTTCAATTGACATTTATTCAATATATTTGATATAAATAATTATAAATTTTGGACAAAGTATTAATAATTCTTACAGTAGTATATATTTAAATTATACTACATATTTCTGAAATATGTAACGCAAAAATATATTTTCAGTGGCAAATAAGAATGAAATTTTTAAAAATTATCCACTAATAATTTCTTATTGACTTTGTCAGAAAATATCAAGTTTCATGGAAATTTACATCTATATATACATGTACATTTATATACATACTCTAATAAATACATGAACTATGTTATACTTTGTGTTTTTCCATCAAGCCTCAACAATAAAAATTTCTTCTGAATCTTATATAAGTCAAAATCATTTTTGTATACATAGAATAAGATTTTATTTGGATATATCAAGAAAAACAAAACTCACATTCAAAGAAAAAATTAACCTGTCTTTTCCTTTTCTGCTCAAAAAGAAAAAAAAATCATGCTTTAAATATTTTCTGTAGATTCCCTTGAGTATTTCTACAGGATAAATTCATAGAAATTTCTGGATTAAATCCCACTTACATCTTAAATACATTTGACTGATAAAGTAGTGATTTTTAGTTCATTTAAGAATGTTTGGCCAGGGTTGGTGGTGCATACCTCTAATCCCAGCAGCCCAGGAGGCTGAGGCAGGAGGATTTTGAGTTCAAAGCCAGCCTCAGCAATTAAGAGGTTCTAAGCAACACAATGAGAACTTCTCTCTAAATAAAAATACAAAATAAGGTTAGGGGAGGTGGCTTAGTGGTTGAGTGTCCCTGAGTTGAATCCCTGGTACTAACAAACAAACAAACAAAGGAATGTTTGATTCTTCTCAGCTTTGTATTTTCTATGCTGCAATGATAGAAAAAAATGTAGATTTCATTAATGGTCTATCAGATTCACTACATAGGAAAGGAGAAATTAACAAATATGGTCCCAGGGTTTGTTGTTTGCATAGAACAAACCCAGAGAAAACTGATGCGCAGGAGCTTTGGTCCTGGAGATATGAATTTCTTTCAGGAACAAAGTTTTAAATCTCTAAACTGACAAGTTACAAAAATGAGTGTTTGACTACATCAGCAGAATCAAGGGGGGGGAGAGAGAGAGAGAGAGAGAAAGAGAGAGAGAGAGAGAGAGAGAGAGAGAGAATAAGAAGAAGGAGAAGGAGAGGAGAAGAGAAGAGAAAGAAAAATAGTGTATTGAGAAGAAGAGACAAATAATTGAATTGGGACTTGACTTTAAATGTTTTTATCCCAAGAATGCTTGAGCTTTTCCAATGTCCAAGTCAATCTTCTAAAATAATCATAGCTGAGTAAACTTTAAAGCTACCTAGTCATGAAAGTGTGCCTGAGGAGCAAGGTTAATGCACTTAGAAATTCTCTGTGGGATAAACTGATAGAATTTGTGCTAAGGGCAGACTGATAAATGGAATGGCCATCCAGATGAGCCATATTCTGCCTTGAATAACTGCAAATGGGACATCCCAAAGAATTGCTTTCAATAAGAGCCTTGAAAAGCTCCACAGGTGATGAAGCAGGATTTAATTTTTTTCACCAAAATTATCCTGAAATAGTATTTTAAATATATGAATTGTACATTTACTTTTATTTATTTATCTAAAATAAATTTCTTCTAGCTCCGAAACAAGAGGGACTTTTAAATCAACCATTGAGTTCAGGGGTTGTGAAAAGGCAGAGAAGAAATCAATTATAATGACTCATTTCTATTGAACAAGCTTCTCACTATGCATTAAATGATATTTAAAACACTAACATAATATTTGAAAAAATTAAATTAATTTTTCTTTATAGTGTCCATGCTTAATATTAATATAATTAATGTATTAATATAGGTAATGCACATTTTGCTGTTACACTGTGAAAACTAAAAAGCTTTTATGATATGCTTATTTTGTTCTAAACACTTTATATACTCTGGTAGATGATCCTGTCCAATACTTGCTCTTCCTGGCAGTCCAGATCCAATCACAGATTGTTATGGAATAGAAAAAACATTTCAGCCTAACTACAAAAAAAAAAAAAATTAAAGAGCATTTTTATTACAAACTTTCTCCAAGGCATCAGTTAAAGCAGTTGCCAGACAAATCTTCCAGCTCAACTCGATAATTTTGCTTACTTTTCCTCCCTTACACAACTGTTAAACTTACAAATGCTTAAAACATCACTCAGGTAGGGTACTGTGACACATGTTTATAATCTCAGTGAATAGGTGTGATGAGACAGAGAATTGCAAGTTTGAAGGTAGCCTCAGCTACTCAGCGAGACTCTAAACAACTCAGTGATAAATAAACTATTTAAAAAAAGGGCTGGGGATGTGGCTCAGTGGTTAAGTGCCCCTAGGTTCAATCCCTGGTACCAAACAAACAAAAAAGACATCATGCAAACTAAAATTTGTCTCAGAGTCTGCAACTGAGAAAACCTAACCACATAACCTGTAAAATACTCAACAACTAATTTAATAATAAATCAAGTTGCCATTGTGGAAACTATTAATATTTCCATTTGAATGAAAGAAAAGTAGAAATGAATTTATTTTCCAATAATTAAATAAATATACATATATGATAACTGTTTCAAAAAAATTTGCAAACTAATATGCTAGGAAGTTTTGAAAAGTACTCTAGTAAACATCCCTATGAAAGAAAATATTTTTCTAAAAAATTAAACACTTGCCTGTGAATAAGGAACATTATTTTTGCAAGAAAATAATACTTTTTATTTTCCTATCTGGCCATTTTTGACAAAAAAGAAAACATGTCTGTCATATTTAAGTATCTAACACTGCCAATTATTTAAAATTTTTGATTTGTATACTGTTTATCTGATACATTTTCATAGGACCAAGGTTTTACTTATCAAAATTAAAATTAAAATACTTTCCTTAATTCTTTTTGTTTTGCCTTATCTAAATACAGTCTACTAGATTGAAGACCCAATAATATACAGCATCAGCTGTTTGACCCTGGATTGACCTTGAAATCCAGATGCCTCCATGTCAACACAAGAAAGTCTTATTTGTTGATCTGACAATGTCAGCTGCAGTCTACTGTCACATTTGAATAGTGCTTATCTTGGCATTAACTCATGAATTCAGTCCATTTCTACTGCATGATGCTATCATTGCCAGATGTGTCTTCCAACTCATTTTAGCATAGAAAGAGAAAGAAAACATATCAATCAACCCAGAAGTGATGCATTCTATTTGTGCTTTGTTGATGTTTTCTCCTCCTCCTCCTCGGGAAGGGGCAAAGAATAAGGTTCTATCTAATTTCAAGAGGCCAGGGAAGCATTGTTTTCTGTGGAGCTTCCCAGAAGAAGTAATCAGGTATTGGTGTGTGGCGATATGTCTGTAATACTCAACCCAGACCTACCCTATGATTTACATGGTAGTTCTATTCTGTCTCCCAATAGTCGCATTCCATCCAGTAAAAGAATGGAATATGATTACATCATTCCAAATTCTCCAATTTTTTGGTATTAGTAAGTTTTCCATGGCTGTGTCAGAAAATCAGCTTAAGGAAGAAAATTTTATTTGGGCTCATGGTTTCAAAAGTTTCAGTCCAATATCAGTTAGTTCCATTGTTTTTGGTTCATGGTGAGACTGAAAATCTTGGTGGAAAGTGAAGAGTGGATCAAAGCTGCTCACCTCATGGTATCAAGGTAGCAAACAGAGAAAGAGAGGAAACAGAGTTCCAATATTTCTCTCAAGTTCATGCCCCAATCAATTAAGTTCCTGCTACTAAGTCCCATCTCCCAAAGGGTCAAACACCTTTCAGTAATGCCACAGACTGACAACCAAATCTTTAATTATAAACATGTATCAAGTGTAACCTAAATACAAGGTACCACAATTATAAAACACTTAAAAGATATACTATCATTTTTTTCCTTTAAAAAGTTTTCTTAATAAAGTTACAAGGTTACAAATGAAAACCTTCTAAATTGTCATGTAATATAAATTATACCTTTGTTATAATGAAGTGCCAGAAAAAATTAAATAATCACTACATTAAGACTAAAATAAATGTGTTTCTTTAATATATCAATCTTTGTGTATCAGACACAGAATAGTAGATTTCTAAGGTCATTTCTTAACCACTGAAATTCTATGAATTAATAAACTATCTGTCTAGATACATTGTAAGAGACATAGACTAAACTCAAACCTTCCTTATGGGTCAGAAGATGCCTTGGGCATATATTTTACATGCCAATAATTCTATTCTTTATTCAGGTATAGATCATTTTTATTTGGATTGAAACCTAGGCACTTCATCTTGCTCTGTTCTACTACCCTCAATTGAGGATCAAAAAATGTTTTTATATGATTGTGTTATAGGGAAGACATTGTCTCTCCCTGTTAGCTCTAATCACCTAAAGAAAAAAAAACTTTGCCAGAAATCCATGTCTTCCTGCTTCCCCAGCTGGACTTTCCAACTGTTCCTTCTGTGAAGGTATATTTGCAAGATAGTGGGTAATTGATAGAAACCTTAAGATGAAAACAATTAATTTTAATATAATGGAGGTTAAACCATTCTTTGATAGTGATACACCTGGACCACAAGAAGAAAGAGTAAAACAGAGACAGATTGTTGTTATTGAAGTTAACTGGGTTGAGACAAGTGATCAGGAAAACAAAAGCTGGGCAGAAGCTGAATCTAAATACACAGAAAAGATTCTGATGATAAATATCTCAAAATTTTCAAGCTCTGTACTGCTCTGTATGCAACTAGAAAAATTAAGCAACAGTTGAACAGATTTTTGATTTTTTGTAGACATGCATTATAGACTGGCATCCTTATCATGTTTGGTTTTGGCTTGACAAAACCAGTATGCTTGATGCATATTTATACAAAAGAAGAAATTTAAAAGGACAGCTGAAAATATTAAGTACTTCCTCAAATACTCCAACATTTATATTTCCCTTCATGTACTAATATTGACATTCTATCACTAAGGAATATCAGTATAAGTTCGAGGGTTTATTACACTCTTGCAGCTTGCCTTACATCCCTTTAGACTTCATTAGCCCAGTGAAATCTAACTGGACCTACAAGTAGCCTGAAGGCTGTGTTTAAAACCTGTGCAGACATACACATTGCTATATCTCAATGAAAGAATGCCTCTAGAAATAAAATATAAGGAAGGAGACTAGTGAAAATTGGGAAACACTACATAATGTGACTTTTCTAGCAGAAAAGGAAGAAGTGGGACAATGTCCCAATGGAGATGACACCAAAGCATGCAACACAATTGGGTGCATGAAGAGATTCAGAAAAAAAAATCTAAATTCCAATTCTAGGCACCTGTACACCAAGTTTTGAAATATCAAAGTATCTGGTTGCCAACAATAATTACCTTTCTTTTTTTATATTTATTTTTTTAGATGTAGTTGGACACAGTAATTTTATTTATTTATTTTATTTATTTATTTTTATGTGGTGCTGAGGATTGAACCCAGGGCCTGACGCGTGCCAGACGAGTGCTCAACTGCTGAGCCACAATCCCAGCCCCAACTATAATTACCTTTCTAACAATAATTGAAACAGAAAATAAAAACAAAGTTTTTCTACCTACCATTTATTGATACATATGACTACAAAAATATCCACAAAATAAGTCCTACTCAAATCAATAGTTGTTTAGTCAGGTCCTATTATGGGTAAACAGCCTGCAGAGAGCATGAAGGAGATGCATATTTAAGGTGAGATATAGAGGATACATGTGAGGGAGAACAACAATGTTTATAGTGTTATTAATTCTGACTTGATTTGTTATCAATAATATGAAAAATATCAAATGTATAGAAAATTATAAGAAAATATTACATGCATAAGCCTTTTCCCAGTTAATTATTAATGATTATCTATTTATATGCTTTATATTGCTTATCTCTCTCTTCTCAGTCATTTTCTTTTTTTAAAAAAAAATTTTTTTAGATGTTGATGGACCTTTATTTATTAATTTGTGGTGCTGAAAATCGAACCCAGGGCCTCACACATGCCAGGCAAGTGCACCAGAACTAAGCCACCACCGCAGCCCTCTTCTCAGTCATTTTCTTCTCTCTCCCTCCCTCTTTGTTTCTATACACACACTCTCTCATAGACAGAGACACATGATTTTAGATTTATTCAAGAAGTTGAATATGTTGTAGACCTGTATCCCGATGTACATAAATGTATCATTGCTAACAATTAAAACCGAAGTCATCAAACTCAGTTTAATTCCAAGTAGTATTTTATGGAGTTTTCTGCCTATAGCTCAACTTTTTCATTTGACCCTATAATGTTTATTATAAGTAGCATCCATACATTATTGGACCCAATGTAAAACTTGGTACCATATGGTATAGTATATAGAGATAAAAGGAGGCATGGTGTTTGGTGTGAAATATTCCAATATTTGAGTGCAGGAAGAGCTCACTCTGTCATGCCACCACGTTTCTCAATAGTCCATATTTTGGGAGAGGGACATGTAGAAGATTTATGTATATGTATATACAAGACAGATATTAATACAGTTGAATGCAATGAAATTAAACTGTTTTGTTTTCCCCATAATATCTTTCTAGTGTAATAGAAAACATAGAGGATAAAAGATATAGATATGAATAATTGTGATATATATGTGTAATATAAATTTTAATGCATTCAACTGTCATATATAAATAAAAAATTATAAAAAACTGGGGAAAATATCTGTATAATATATATATATATATATATATATATATATATATATATATATATTTTACATATTTAAGAAAAATGGGGCAAATATTTATATTTCAACTGTTCCTAGCATTAGGTTTCTCAACCAATGGATTCCTGAAAATCTTTATGAAATATATGCATATTAGTCAATAATGCATTCACTTATTTTGCAGAAATCAATGCAAGTTCACTGTATATATTGTGCTTTTATTGACAAGTTGGGGATATATTGATGAACTTATAGGAAAACTCTCTGTTGAAAGAATTAGAAAATGGGAACAGAAACTATCATGAAAATAATTGTAGGTATTAAAAAGGATTTTGGAACATATTAAATTTGATAAGATTTTATATATTTATAATTACATAAAAGTATTAGAAAATGTAAATATTATTTTTAAAAACCATTAAGTATAATAAAGAATATATTACACATATTTCACTTCAAATGTAGGTGTACTAAATATAAACCACTCATGAGCATATTCTAACAATATTAAGCCATTAAACAATTTGAGCAGCACAATGATTTGTATTTTAATAACATAAATCAGGATATGATTTGAAAATAAATTTCAGAAACTTTAATCAATTGATACAAATGTTACATCCTCACTTCCTCATCTTACCCCTTCCTGAGTCATAGCCAAATCTTTTGCAAAGTGTCTTTACATCAACTCTCATTTCTATTACTGTGTCCATGAAATATGGTAGAGAGATGTGAATTTTGGCATAGGAGTAACAGTGTTCCATATCTTAGTCTAATATTCATTAGGCATTGCAAACTTCTCTTTCTCATTTTTATCACTCAGATCATCATGAAAAGAGGCACAGGTGACTCTGGTGAAAGAAAATAAAGATGAAACAGAGCCCCTAGTACAAGCTGAGGTTATATTACATTGGCCAAGAAACAGCTGACTCAGATATGTGAGTGAGAACAGGGCTTCCATGGAAAGCCCTGCACAGATCATCAGAAATGTCAGTTCTGTATTTTTGAATACTGGAAAGCATTCTTCCTTTTAGCCTCTAAGTTTTGGAGTAGGTTGCTATTCATTAGTAGCTATGTGTTTTAGAGAAACAGAATTTTCATGGAAGGCAGTCAATAAGTCACAATGAACATGGAGGCCAGTGGATATTTGGGCATGGATTTAAATTTTAAAATCTAATATCAGAAATGAAGAAAGCAACATATCTGGTGTGTGTTTTGGAGATGATCAATGATTTCTAAGTGGTTTGTATGTGGACAGTCACATACAATTGTGCTCATCACAATTAGTAATTTAGATTACTAAATATTTAGTAATTTAATAATTTTGTAATTTAGATTACTAAATATCACATAAGCTTCCTTTACTCTCTAGTAAGAAAATATTCAGAATGCCATGCTCAGTGGTGTATACCCCCAATTTCAGTGTCTTAGGAGGCTGAGACAGGGAGATATAAAGATTGAGGCCAGCCTCAGCAACTTAGTGAGACCCTGTCTCAAAACAAAAAATAAAAAAAGGACTGGAGAGTTATTTCAGTGGTAGAGTGCCCCCAAATTAAATCCTAGTACAGCACACACACACACAAGTGCACACACACACACAGGAGAATCTATAGATATAAGCTTAGCATTAAAGGTATTTTTGTAATATCAAAACTAGCTGATTTTGTTTGCTGATTATAAGATTTAATATTTTAATTTAAAAATAACTTAAGGAGTTAAATTACACCTCAAATCACTGTATTACAAAGAAAACACACTTTCTATTCATTAAAAATATAATTACTTTCCTGACATATTTAATAATTTGAATTGTCAAATGTAAATAATTCTGGAATGATTACCTTTATATTTGTTTTTTAAAAAAGAGCTACATATTATATTTTCTGATATTTCAAAAATAAATCCTATGCCATCCATATTCAATTATATTTTCAATTTGTCAGAAAACTATCATTTTATCTTTCAATTTATGTTCATTTTCAAAATAAAATGTCAGGAAATGAACTACTCATTTTCACCTGCTTAGAAAATATCAGAACTCTTTTTTTAAAAGATTTTTGATATTAAGAAAACATAATTACCTCCTTTTTTAGTGATGAGCACAATAAGGAAAATTGCTTTGTGCAAATTTTATTCTGAAACTCTTCAAAATATCATTTAAATATCATGCAAATTTTCACAAAATAGAAAATAAAGCATGTATAAAGCTTTGTAGAATATCACACATTCATATAAAGAGGAAATAAAAGAAGTTTTAATGAGTTTTTGATTTATAAATTAATTATAATGCTGCTGGAAATTTTACTTTAATGTCTCTAATGGTTTATTTTATATGTCAAGTTAACTGTGCTATAGGGTGCCCAGATATTTTATTATTCTGTAAGAGTACTTCTGAATAAGATAGATATTTGAATTGTTAGACTGAATAAAGCAGATTGGCCTTCTCCCCACTATGGGTTGGCCTTGTGTAATTTGCTGGAGACATGAATAAAACTGAAGATGGAGTAAGAGAGAATCCACTCTCCGTCTTTTAACTGAGCTATTGGTCTTATATCCTCATACTGAGGCTTAGATATGGAACAGAATTTAACACATTTGATTCTTGATTTTAAGGTCATTGGACTCAAATTGAAACTTTTTATACCATTAAATCTCCCGAGTTAATTTAATTTCTCAGCTTCCTAACTAGGCAAGCCAATTTTTTTACATTTAGTCACTTAAAAAAAAGACAAACATATAAATGTAACAAATCATTCATATACTAACATTGAACACATCCTTATGGATCTGTTTCTCTGAAGAACTTTATTGCAATTTCTAATAAAATGTGTGGTGGCCAAAATTGTTATGCCTAATATCAGGTCATCCTGAAATTCAAATGTATAAAATATTATTAAATTTACTGTTAAATATTGCTATAATTTATATTGGGTGTTTAGCAGTTAATATAAAAATACAATTAATTATATAATATTAATTTTTAATCATATAGTAAGCAGAGTAATTTTTCTTTAGTGTTATAATATTATCTTACTATACTAAATTTATAGGAACATTATTTTGTGGGTATATAGCATCCTGTTTTCAAATTAAAATTTAGAATTAAAATCTTTATCCTGAAACTATGGTCAACAATTTTTTTATGTTTATGTGTAAGTCCATTGTACTGAATGTTATAAAGCTTCATTGGAAATACCCCTTAATTTCATAGCTAGACGTGATAACATGTACAAGTGAAAGAGTTAGGTTTTGTGTTTAGGATTGCCTTGTCCAAATCATTTTTATTTTTACCACAGTAGATTTTACAACCCTAAGCTACCTCTCTGCCTTAGCATGCTAATTCATAGGATTTTCTTCTGGTTGATGAATGGTTTTACATATTATTTTTCTAAAACTCTACTATTACTGTTGTGGTGAGAACTGATCAGTATAATCAATAAGTCATAGATATAGGTTGTAAGTATAAGGCAAGATAGAATAGACAATCATTAAGCAATAGGCATAGATATAGACCATAGAATAAAGGTAAGATAACATAGATAAGTGATAGTAAGACATAGTTCATCAGGATAGATATTAGTAAAATGACAGATGAAAACGTGTTTGTAGGCCATAAGATAACTGTAATTTTAAGTAGGCATCAAATAAGTTACTAATATGAGTGTGTAAAGCAATTGTCTGGTAGAGACTCATTAGTCACTCTCAACAATTCCCACCTTGCTGGGATTATGGGAATAGAGTCACTGTAGTCATTTGAGTAAAAATATATGACTATAGAAACTTGATCTTAGTTTCTCTGTTACTATCCCTGTAAAGAGAGAACTGCATGGCAACCCATTTCTGGGAAATAGAAATAAAGCTGTTTTCTTATTTTTAAAAAAATGTTTTTTTTCTGTACTTTTACCCCACAAATTGTACTCTACTCAGGATGCAATAGTGGTTGTGGTGAGCTACATCCTGGGCTTGAATGCTCTTGTGGGTCTACATGATTTTGAATTAAATTCTCGCTCCTGCCAACCCTCATTCAAATTCAGGATATGACTATCTAGCACCTGCTTGAACCCGGGACTGTGGTCAACTAAACTGTGTGGACAAATGCAGGGAGTACTGCATACATGGAATATGTTACGGGCGTCTGATTGGCAGGCCACTCCCCTCCTGCTAGGTGCATGAATGGCAGGCCCCTTACCCGTATGCACAGCTGTGGCCATGAGGCCATGCGTTGCAGTCCCTGCACTTGCTCCACAGCACACTACTGGATTGGTCGCTGCAAGAAAAGTTAGCAGAAATTGCATTGGTGGCTGCCTGTAATCTACTTAGCTACTGCCTGAGTATAGATACATGATGACTAAGCAATAAAATCAGACCTGCTTCCTGCTAGGTCGCTGGAGGTCTTGATTAGCAACCACACTCTCCTTTACCCTCTTCCATGGACCTCCTTGCTTGTCGAGAGACAGCCCACATTGAACTGCAAAATGAATGCTTTTCAGCTTCTGTATATTGCTTGCTTGCTGACTGGAAAATTCCAGTCCTACTTAGAGCCCACAGGTCCCACTTATTAATATTTTAATCCCTGTGATTGGCTAGCTGACATGACGATAAGTAAGTCACTGAGTTGTGTTTTTGTCCTTATATTATCCTCGGATGGACCAGGAAGCTGCTGTCCTCCCACAGAGCTTGAATCTCTACATGTGGGTGACAGTTCCTGGCCAGGTAAATAAAGCTCTCTTTTGATTTGAATTTGAACTTAGATTCTGTTTTCTGAAGTGGTTTCCCATAATATTACTAAAATGACATTTGGGCCTACATTTCCACAATAGGAAAATCAAAGATACTCAATATATTTTTCTCATTCCTAAACATGCATTCAATAAAATAAATCAATGTGATAAAATAAAAACACTTGTGATTGTCATAGACAGTAAGAAATATATATCCTTAATAATACAAATTTATACATGTGTGTCCATCTACCTATATACCTACTATTTCTCTTTTTCTGAATGTAGAAGTCCACCTCCATTCTTTCTAATGACTACTTAGTGTTTGAAGACAACCATTGTTTGCTACTTCATTCAAAGTTTATATGCCTTAAACTTTTCTAGGTATAAGAATCAACTGTGAAAAAAATAGAACAATGACCTGGCTTCCAGGGATTTATAATCCAGTTGAAATTAAAAAAAAAAAAGAAAAAGAAATAAAGAAAAGAATAACTATATGGATAAATGTTAATTTAGGTTAGGAAGAGTGAGATAACAGCAATTTTTGGCATGGAAATGCTTTACAAAAAGAATGAATAAGTGAGCAGGAGATATTTGGGCAGAGTGTCTATGAGGTCTTAAGTGGCGAGCCTGGCAGTGTTGAAAGCTGGATTTCACCATCTTGGAACACATTTCTCAGGTTTTTCAAGACCTTCCCCGGAAACACTGGATCATACTTCTTCTAATAGAAACTGGTGCATTTATTTTTTCTGGCAGCCTCTCTTACCTACTTTGAATTTAGCTTTCTGTTTGTCGAGTTCTTCCTTCCACAGCAAGATGCTGGGATTTAAAATATTTTGGACAGCACACTCTCTGTGCAGCTCAGATAGGGTCTACAAATTTTGATCCTATATTTGATAACTGATGACATCAATGGAAATGCAGAGTTCAATCAGCTTAGACTTTCTTTCATTCAGAATGGACACAGATTTTATTTATGTTGGTCGAATATATCAAGCAGTAGTCCAAATTCCTCAGCCAACTTAGAGCTGCATATCCCACAGACTCTTAAATATGTAAGTAAGATAAATGGTGTTTTATTTTGAAAGTTGTTGATAAATGCAATAGGGATGTATAAAGCAAAGAAAGAGGAGCTCTTTCTTAGAATTTGGCATTTGACCAAAACTTCAAAAGTGCCATATAATTAAGCAATGAAGATATTTGGGAGCAGGGATCTTCCAGTCTGATGAATGAAAAATAATACATTCCTTGAAGTAGGCATTTGTCAGTAGTTCATAAGGAAAGATGGTAGGCTTTATACCACATATTGTAAAGCATTTTAAGGCTTTTCATTTTTACTATGAGTAAAATGGCAATAGAGTGAAGGATTTTGAGGAATGAAGAGCATTATATGTCTTCTCCTTTAGCAATATCATTCTAGGGTTAGGGTTAGGGTTAGTGTTAGGTTTGGGTTGGCAATAGATGAAATGAAAAACATGAAAGTGAAGAGACTGATCAATAGCAACAATCAAGCAAACATGGGTTAACTGTGATTATGGCGTGTACAAGGTATTTAGCAGACTTATGAGAACTAGTTTGGTTTTAAATGTTTTTAAAATGCAGACACAAGTTTTAGGTAACACACAGGAGATAAGATATACATGAATTATAGGGAAATGGTCAAAGATGATTTCCACTTTCCATAAGGGTGAAAGGGGGGAATTCCCTTTATTGTGATCAGAAAGAATGTAGGAAGAACATATCTGTATACCACAAGATGTTTTGGACATGTGTTTGAGATGTCTAAGAAACTAGAAGTATACATATATTCTAATAGACTAATGCTTAATTGACGTGGTGTAGGCCATTAGATATATGATTTTGGAGTTAATGGAAGTTTATGGAAATACACATTTGTTTTACTTTTTCATATAAAAATATTAAAGATATAAATTTGAAAATACTGGTAAGTCTTTAAATGCAAATAGAAGAGAATAAATCCTCAAAGGTCTAAAACTATAATAGCAATAGCCAAGCAGTTCAGGAGGAACTTTTAAAAGAAACCAACATGAGCTAGAAGAAAAAAATGAAAAATTTCCTTAGGTATTTCTGAAATCTAAATGTGTGTGTGTATGTGTGTGTGTGTGTATGTGTGTGTGTATATATATGTATATATATACATATATATACACACACACATGAGAAACCTTGAGGTATGGAAAATTTATGTTTTACAAGATATTTAGAGAAGAAAATTTAGCTCGAGCTGGAGGAGAAAGTAACCTCAATACAGGTTTTGTGAAACTAAGAGGTCTTTCTCCACCATATGTTAATGGAAAAACTCTGATAGTGATAAATGAAAATGCAAATTTTAAGATTTAGAATATATGCATTAGGAAAAGGTGGTAAATTTTGAGGATATCACTCAGTGATCCTATATATTAGGATGATATAAAGGAGTTCTAATTATTTGCTTTGGGTGCCATATCTGGCATGTATTCAAGAAGAAAAAAGTTATTTGTGACATTCTAGTATAAATTAATATTACCATTTGGATGCAAAGAATTTATTTCTGTAGGCGATTTTCCCCCCTGATTATGTGCTATTCATATTTGGTCTTTGGGAACATTTTGACTGTGATGGATGCAAAAGTAGAGTATTTCAGAATTGCCTAGACTCCATGGAAAAACACCTCTCAATATAACATTTTAGCAGTGTTTTCAAAGGCCATCAAACACATTCTAATAATTTGCCTTGTTAGTTTTCATCCAAACTTCATTTTTTCCAGGTGATTTTTTTTTTGTTTTGTTTGTTAATGATTTGATGATATTCAATGGACAAAATTTTGTCCAGCATTTATGAACTTAGAAATTTGATAACCTGTGGAAATAACATTAAACTTTTAGTTCTTTCCAATGGCATTATCTTGATATATTCAGGTATTGTAATCAATAATAGGTTATATAGATATCAATGAAAGGTCTTTCTACTGAAACTCATGTTTGATTCTTCCCTTTTTAACTATTGTATATTGTGGTTCTGAGGAGGGACCCCAGGTCTGTGGTGAGCCGTTCTAATTGGACCGTGGCCGCCATTAGAAGATGGCGCCGGCTTCCACTGTGGCCTGTGATAAACAACTCCTAATATGGAGAATTGGCACGCAATCCCTTACCACCCTATGGGAAAGGTCCACGTGGCAGCTTAAGATTGGTATGCTGGAGGCTTTATTAGGCTGTGCTTGGGCGCTCGGCGACGGGTCACTAGAAGATGACACATGAATCAAGGCCTGAATAAACTGCTGAAAGAAGAATCCTGTGTCGTGTTTTCCCTTGCCGGCGAGGGGTCGCGGCACAGGTCCTAGTGCAAACTAGGTAGGTGCTCTACTCCTGAGCCACACCTACACTGTATTGCTTTCAATTTTTCATGGCATCTCACTCTTTTTGTTTTTTGCCCTTAATCTCCATTCCATAATTTTATTTTGCTCTAATATTAAAGTCTATAATCCCTATGAATATTAAATTTTAAGTTGTAAAATCTATGAGTATTTTTGAGTTCATAGAAAATTAACTGAAACTAATAATTATATATATATATATATATATATAGAGAGAGAGAGAGAGAGAGAGAATTTACAGTTTAGAAATAAAAAATAACATCAGTCTGTTTTAAGTTCCTTAATCCTACAAGTACTTTTGTGAAGGAAAAGCAAAGAAACACACACACACACACACACACACACACACACACACACATTTGTTATTATAGTACCATTTGTCTTATTTTCCTATGGCAATTAATATAGAAGTTCAAGAAAGAATGAAAATTTTCAGGTTCAAATAAAAATTTATATCTTGAGATAAAAACAAGAGGCAGAAGAAAACCACATAGATCTTCCTTGACAGAAGCCCTCCTATTGCTTCTATTGTAGAAGGTAATACTACGTGGTCCAAAGATCCTATGAATTAATTACTTTCTAGACTCATTGTTGGGAACCAAGTGTCAATTGTCACTCTTACAGAAAGCCTTTAATATTTGAAAAATAGGAAGCCAACTGTTTTTTTACCTCCAGTTTTAGACTCTCAGGCATCTCTAAAAATTTATATTTTTCCTATCCTTCCATTTTTAACATCATGTTGTACTATAAAATCAAAGAATGGCTCCATTAGTGGCTCCGTTTTTCTCCTAAGTCACACACTTGCATACATTTCTGATCATTCATTTCTATCTCATGGTTAAAGTCAACAACATATTTCTGTCATTCTAGATTTAAATCTTTGCTTTGATTCTTGTTCTTACATAAAAAAACTTTGTTTTTAAAGTAACCAATATTTTCAGTTGTACTCCTGAACTTATTTTTTTTAACTACTACATCATTTGATTTTTGTTGCTATCAACATTCCTTCACTTTTATTTTCTGTTTTATTTGTGGGAATTAAAATGAAATATTACTTCCATGTGAGAGTTATAATCAAACTTTGATTTTTACAACCAATTCAAATGGTTTACTTTGAATCATTCTGGGTCATTTTGAGATCACTTTAATCTCCTTTGCAGAAATTACAAGTGCTTACCAATCGTTTTTCAAATTCCAATAACTTTTCCACAAAAATAGTACAATGTGGTGATTAACATTGACCTAATGCAAACCCATACTAGGCATTGTTATGTTGTAAATGCCTTTTAAAGAAACGAGAGTTGACAGTACAAATGATCTCCAGTGTTACCAGAGTTGACTGAAGAAAACATGAACAGGAAGGATACAATGAAATCTTCCTTAGAAATAAACGAATGAAAATCCTAGCTATTAGGACACAGGGAAGAACATTTCTGTCTAGTTCACATTCTCTAAGCTCAGGTTTATTGTGACACTACTAGCTAGAAGCTTCAGCTAGGCATGATATGGCACACCTGTAATCCCAGTGGCTCAAGAAGCTGAGGCAGGAGGATTGCAAATTCAAAGCCAGTCTCAATAATTTAGCAAAGCCCTAAGCAGTTTAGCAATCCCCTGTCTCAATATAAAATATTAAACTGCCTGGAGATGTGTTTCAGTGCTTAAGCTCCCTGGTAACTTCCAAAAATTTTAAAATAAGAAAAGCTAACAACTCAGTTCTGCAGTGTGAAGCAATAAACATTACAATCCAAAGTTGCTTTCTAAGTTTTATTTTGTTTTCCACTTTCTGGATTTGAGCCTTCTTTTCAACAGTACCATGGGACAGAAGTGAGAGAGTCCAGAAATCCCTGATTTGCTATAAATATTATAATAAATAAATATAACATATTAAATAATAAATAAATATATTTAGTAAATATAACATGCTATAAATATTAAGGTTGTCTTACACAGAATTAGTTATTGGCTTTTGAATTCATTTGTCTTTAAGTATTATTGAAATTTCACCATTTATAAAACATTTCAAAATTTTAAACCTGAAAAATTCATTAGAGATCAGTAGTGTAACATGTTCTAAGTTGAGAGAAGCTAGAAATTTGAGTTCATTCTGCACAACAGGCTGTTTATGTTTTCTTCGACTTTATCCAGCATATCCTCAGTTGTTTCCTATTCCTCTCTCAGTTGCCTTACCCTTGTTATACAAACATGCTTAATTTTGATTAGGAACAGCTAATCATATAATTCATTATTATTCAGATATCAGATGATTGCTCAAAAAATGAAAACAAATAGAATCTACAAATACATTAAAAGAACAGTACACAAAAAATTCACAGTCCTCCCACAGTCCTTTCTGGGCTGGTTCCGGGATCAGTCTTAAGTACCAAAATCCAAGGATGCTCATGTGTCTTAGGTGAGATTGAGCAGCATTTAAACAAAACCAAGCCACATCCTCTTGTGTATTTTAAGTCATGTCTATAATACTTAAAATACTTGATATAACATGCATGTTTTAGTAAAGTGGTATTACACTATATTTTTCAGGGAGTAATGGAACTAAAAATATCTCTGTGTGTTCCGTGTAGATGACATTTTAAAACATTTTCCATTGGTATTTGGTTGAATCCATGGACGCAGATTACTAATTATGTATGCTTTACTCTAGTCACTAAAAAAGCAATCTCTTTAAGAAGTCTTCAAATTAATACCTTAAATTAGAAGTACAACAAAAATAATAACACAATATCTAGATGTGAAAAGCAACTGCCAAACTGAATTAAAAATCCTTTCTAAGGGCAAATCATAATATAAGAAAATATCCCTTACGAAATTATGAATATCCAACTAAAGCCAACTGCTAAAGCTTACTGTTGGTTGCAATATTTCCCATTAAATGAAGATTAAAGCAAAGTCTGAAGCTACTGTCATTTTATCAATACTTCTCAAGCTTTATTACACAAGTGAATAAGAAAGTGATATGAGCTAAGAGGTAGAAATGATATCTCCAAACACAGTTGTGAGGGTTTTCCTGAAAGCTAAGAGAATAATGTTAATAGGATAATTTTAAATGATAGCATTATTAATTCTACTATGGCTACTTTAATTATTTCACAATTTAATAAAAATTAAAATTTTTTAATCTGTGTCTGATTTTAATATCCAGTGTGGGAGAGGAAATTGAGTGATAGGTGTTTGTAGTCTGATGAGAAGGCAGTCAGGAATACAAAGAGACAAGTTAGTAAGTACACATAAGTGAGAAGAATTTCAGTACTGTTAGAAAAATAAGAACATCCAATAGAAAGTACACCTTTTCCTGTGTATAAAGAAGAAACAAAGTAGAATGCAGATGGCATTGCTGGATTTACTGACAGCATGTGATGGGGAAATAAAATAAAGTCAAACATTTCTCTTATTAAGTACATGTTAAAGGTGGCATGTCTGAAATTTGAGAATGTAATGGATAAAATAACTAAAATTAACATAAGCTAATCTAAAAAACCAAATAATTGCTAGATATATTGAAAATTAATATTTCATATTCATTTTTATTGCTCCTGCAAATAATGCCAAGAACATAGTGACTTCAAACAAGACAAATGCATTATCCTACTGGTCTGGCTTTCATACAGCTAAATGAAGAGGGCAGGTCTGTGTTTCTTCTGGAGGCTCTAAGGGGAAATTAGTTTCCTTCTCTTTTCCAGGTTTCAGGGGTTGTTAACATTCATTGGCTCCTACATCTACATCACTCTGACCTCAGATTATCTCCTCCAACTTCAAAATTCCTACCTCCTTCTGCTAAGGACCTTTCTGCATAACTTTTTCCCCTTTTGGATAATTCAGAATAATTTCTCAATTCAATTGTCAAGCACATATGAACCCACTTTTTGCCCTCTAAGTTAGCATATTTATAGCTTTGGGGCAATAGGATAGGAACAAATTTGAGGGGCTTATATTCTACCTACCACAAATGAAAAAAAATAAATAAGAAAACAGCATTAAGTTTCAAATGCCAAATGACAGTATGTGTACATATTTATATCCTTCAGACAGGTAGAGGCATTATTTATAAAACTTCAAAATAAACCATATTCAAGTAATCTAAGATTTTGGTAATATATATTTATTAACATGTGATTACTAAGATCAAAATGAATTCCCAACTAGAAGTAAAATGTCCTCAATCTATTAGGAAACAAATTTTCTAAGAATAAATAAGTAATAGATACATTGAAATATTTTCTTTGCTAATAATTAAATCAATAATCAAATTACTATCAGATTTCAAACAGAAGAGAACAATAATCATGAATTATTGAAGAAAATATAAATTAGTACATATTACTATATATATATATATATATATATATATATATATATATCTTCCATATATATATATATGGAAGATATATATGCGATAGTAATAAACTAAAATTCCTCTGGTGAATTCTCAATCAGTTTATTTCTAGGAACCCACACATGTTTTAGCTGGGAGCTACATTCTGTCTGACCACAATTTTGTCTAATAGTTTTGGTTTGTCTGGATAGAACAGTGCATAGATATAAATGAACATATTTACACACTTAAACAAAACATTCCATGAGGAAAAATGCCATTTTGATGTTTATATATTTGCCAAATCTAATTTTGTATCTTGAATTTATATAACAAAATAATGTTATACCAGTAAAAGTACTGATAGGAGAAATATAAAATAAAGAGAAATAGAGCCAGCAAAAGAAATTTTTTTATTTATATAATCATGACATGAAAAGATTCATCACTTCAGAGAAGACAAAAAAAATTGTTCACTATCTCAATAATTAAAACTAATCAACCTGCTTAATAAGGAAATTTTTAAAGAAAATTTAGAATAATGATATTTGTTTAGAATTATAGGAGAAGAAATAAAATTTATGAATTACAAATAATAAGATATGATCTCACAGTCACCATGGTAAGAAGTAATTTAAAATAAAATAAAAGGCTCACTTAGAAAACAAATATGCATTGGGAAAATGTTTAGAAAATTCCAGAAATGCCAACAGTAGCAACCACAGTGGAAGTCAAAGTCCAAAAGGATCAGTGAATTTGTAATTTTTATCAAGGAAATAAAAATATAATTTTTCTATATATTCCATTTGTCAAAAGAAAAAAATATGATTCATCTACATATTCTTTACTACAAAAGAACTCTTTTCAAGGTTCTGTATATTTTATAATTGTTAGTGGAAATATGGGTAAAAACATGAACCATATTTTATATTGCATGTAATTTAGTTATTTTTTTCCATAATGATCCAAATTCTATAATTTGACCTACATGTGCCTATTCCTCATTGTCATATATATAATGTTTTTCACATAACTAAATAAATATAGTCATGCAAAAATGTTGCTGAATGAATTTAATTTTTATAGAAAAACTATTATATATATATGTTTTTTTTATTTGTTTGTTATGAGATAAAGAAAATCTCTGCCCTAAACTTATATACATGTTCAAAAGCCTATATGCTATAGGATCTTAACTCAGTTTGCGAGTAAAGTGTTCACTATTTGTAGGAATGGGGACTGGCTTTATACTCAAATATTTGACACTATGAAATAAACATGGCTAATCATGAAAGACACTTTTCAATTACCTTCTATCAAATCGTATCTTTCCAAATGTATCCTTATTTAGAATTAACTTCCTTCCCTTTATGTGCTTAATGTTCACCCCTCAGTCTATACTCACCAAATCTATTATGGAATGTGTTCTTTTGGCATTTAAATTGGTTTTTATCTTATTTTCTAAATTTGCCCTAAAACTATGATTTTTTCATTAATTTTAGGTACTTTCCATATCAACGGATTGCATTTCAAAAATCTTTAAATTAGACATTTTCTATATTTGTCATCAAGAATATAACTCTTATTCCTCTTATTCCTCTTGTATTTTTATTTATATACTAAGGCTGTGTCTCTTGTTGTATACTCTATATCTAAACTGCTCTCTAAATAGGCTTAAGTAGTGAGAACATCCTTTCTCTTCTAAGAGACATCTAAGTGACTAGGGATATCTAAGTAACTAGGCAATACCAGTGCACTTCCTTTCTGTGAGAATTTTGAATTCTGTGGAGTTTTGTAAGGGATTTGGCAGGGAGTAAGTTAATTTATACACATGATCAGTGAATACAGATGTAGATATATTGATCTTATTTGGCTAACTGACTTACAGCATGGTTTTTGCTGCTGGTACCTTTTGAATTTTCTTGGCACTAGAAAGCCCTATACAGGCCTTTCGTTTGCTTTCAACTACTTCTTCCCATTCTTGCTTTTTTTTCTATTTTAAGAATTAAGATCAAATCATAACATTTTAATTCATAATTATAAAAAATAATCATAATTATAACATAATTATAATATTTGATAACAAATAGTGGGTTATACCAATAGAACTATAAGGGACTATGGGGTATTTAGAAATTACTAAAAGACTCTGATAAGGTGGAAGGTTATAATCAACCTTACTATAATGTCACAGTGGTAAAATTAGCCTACCAAGACACACAGTGCTGAACTCTACATTAAGGGAATACAGTGTAAGTATTTGGGAATATGGAAAATTTTGATGCAAAGATCATGCTTTTTCTGCTCATTTACCCTAACTGTGATTTTCAAGATGATCCAGAAAAGATTCTCATTACCAAAGTTCTGATACACACTTTCAGTGTGAAGAAATTTCAACATCTGAATAAATCGTTACAGGCACGTTTCTGTCTACTGGAGAAGCCTGTATGAGTTGCACTAATTAAAATGGACTCATGGTGATAATCAGAGGCCAAATGGAATGCATTAGATAATATCATTCTGTTGATAGATTTGTCATTTCTTTCTATGTGGCTCTATGCTTATATGGCCTCTCCCATCTGTCAGTTTCTGCGGGAAGACTGTGAGTGTTTGGCCAGTAAAATACTAGCAGAAGTAGTATTTGCCAATTCCAAGTAAATATTTAAATTGCCACTTGTGGTTATAGCTTATTTCTCCTGACCACACAGTGGAATGTTTCCCAAATGGGCTGATACCTTCAGTTGTATCTCAGAATGAAGAAAACAGGTGAAGCCTAACTAAACATGTAATAAGAGAAAAAAAAATTTTGCTGTGTATATATTTTAGATTTGTATGTTCATGAAGAAAAATTAGTGTAATAGGATTGATTCAAAAGGAATAGGTGTATTTGAAGATGTGATATGCAATAATACCTCAAACAATATTGTCAGGTATATTTTATCCAGTTTTATCCAAAAGATCTCTGGATGTGCTGTTTGAATATGTTCAGATAAAAAAAAAGAATAAAATTTCCAGATTTGACTACTATTTTTTTAATTAAAAACTTCTGGAATCCCACGATAGCATTTAGCCTGATAATATAAAAGGGGACTTAATGAATATAAATACATATAAAAAATCCTAAGGGAACAACTTGATGAGTTTTCAAGAGAGAATAGCCAAATAACCAAGTGACTAATAGCATTTCACTCTCAATCAGACTCATGATTATCCCAAAACTACAAAGCCTCTTCTATGATTATTTACAAAATTTCTGAGTGTAACCCTAGAATATTTTTTTCTGTTGGGATTGAAGTTCACATGTTCTCTTTCCCAGCCAGACTCAGGAGTAAGGAACTTAGGAAGATAATTATTTTAAGAAGTGATTGTGTAATAATAATGATTTTTCAAGTGAGAAGGTGAAGGAGTATCTTTCAAATAAAACTATAGTATGGGCAAGGAAAGTGGAAAAAGGGGTGGCTTCCACAGGGCAATCTAGTGCTATTGGCACTGAGAAAGAGACCAGCTTTATGGAATGGAGGACAAGTCATGGGTTATAATTAATGTGCTGGCTGCATGCTAACATTCATAATCGTGATTGGACATTTTTTAGCAATATGATTAGACATCCATTCTGTAGTTATCTTTTGGTTTGAGAATTCATAAAGGGTTAACAGGAGGCAAGGAAGGAATTCATTAGACACATCGCATTTCCAATTCTACTTTCTAGACAATTACAGTAGCATATTTGAGAAATAATGGGGGAAGAAGAGCAGATAGATTATCAAGTGATATTAAAGATAAACAGCAGAGGGACATGGTGATAGATTGGTAAAAAGGATAAAGTAGTTAAAAACTAAGTCTCAGGTTGCTGGATAGAAACCTAAAAGGATGGTTGTCCCACACATGTACGTACACATATGTGTACACATGCACACACACACACACACACACACACAAACACACAGACACAGCATCTGCCACTTGCTCCCCAGTACTTCCTTTCATCTTGAGAGCAATTGTGTTACTCTATTTTCTCTGCAGTTTATGTCAGTCTTATAATTCTCTAGATTTTTGGTGTCACCCCAAGCCCACAGTTTGAAATTAGTTATTGTCTACCTTAGATACGTTTCACAATTTTAAACATTTTACTGAATATAAATACATATAAAAAATCCTAAGGGAACAACTTGATGAGTTTTCACAGAGAGAATAGCCAAATAACCAGCAGAGCCAGGAAAAGACATAGAATACAAACTGAAACCCAAAACTTCCCCAGCCACCTTTCATTAACATGCTTCAGCCTCAAAGGTAATCACTATTCTGACTCCTGTTAACCTTAGATGTGAAACTGTTTTCAAAAATCTGTGTATTTCGCAAAACAAACAAAAAAGTATATTCTGGGTTTTAATATCTTTTTTCACATTTGTTTT
Source organism: Marmota marmota marmota (assembly GCF_001458135.2). NCBI lineage: Eukaryota > Metazoa > Chordata > Mammalia > Rodentia > Sciuridae > Marmota > Marmota marmota. Next base: position 11,445,797 of record NW_025999961.1, read on the forward strand.
ATATTATTTGTAGATGTAAAATTTCATGTAGGTAATTTACATCTTTCTATCATGTAAGATTCTGATTCATGCTGCTGCAGGCAGAGGGTTATTAGATCCTTGAAAATAGTAACTGCAAAAAACAGAGTGAATATAGAATACAAAACAAACTAAAGGCATGTGCATTTAAAGAAAATAAATTTTCAACTAGGTTATTTCTGCTTCCATATATTTGCATTCTTAATTGTTTTTGTGTGAAATTCCAATTTGTATTTAGTAAGACTGATAATATATCATGACAGTCATGGTGATACCCACTTTGTTTTTAGTCATTATTATAAATAATTTATTATATTATCAAAGAATAATTTTAATATTTATTGATTTGCCAGTAGCTTTTCTAAGTTCCCTAATGAGTGATATAAATTTAAAATTTCATAATGAGAGGATGCAGATCCCCACACACCCTTAAAGGAAGAATTTGAAATTCTCTTAAAAGACTTGCTATGAGAACAATTAAGCCTCTTTCCCTAGGGTTTGAGAAAATCTAACTTGGTAGATATAATGGTTAATTTGAATTTTCAACTTTATTGGATTAATAGATGCCTAAGATTAAGAAACTTCTGGGTGTGTCAATGAGGGTGTGTGTAGGAATGATTGGCTTGTGGGATAGTGAACTGAAGTGAAGACCCTCTCTAAGTGTGGGTAGCACAATCCTATAGGTTGGACGTTTAGATGGAATAAAAGTTGGAAGAACAAGGAAGCAGATGTAGATTCAAGGTAGACTCTTCTTAAAATGATTCTTGATTGCTGCTGAATTGCCTGATGATATCAAACTCTTGCTTCTTCACTTTTCTAAAGAGGATTCTGTCAATGATTCTTTAAGGAGTTTTCAGAAGCCTTCAGTCTCAAACAGGGGTAGCATCTGATCACTCTTATTCTGAGGCTTCAGCATCTTGGACTACCTAGCTACTGGTGCCTCCAGCTCTCCAGCCTGCAGATCACCATTGTGGACTATCCATTCACTTTCTGGTTGTGTAAGCCAACCTACTAAACCCTCTTTTTATAATCATACCTTCTATTGGTTCTGTTCCTCTGGAGAACACTGACTAATACAAGAGATTTACATATTCTATTTCTGAAAGTTGGAGGAAATAATGTCTCTAAAGTATTTTATTTAACCTATTTTCCCTGAATATATGGAACTCATATGTTAAACCCAATCCTAATATCCATTATGCTAGTTACTTATATATTTGTTTAACCCAGTATAAAATATTTTTATCCAATACACAAAATGGAAAACTGATGATTATAACTGTTGAATGAAATTCGACTAACAAAAGGATATTTGATAGCTTAACCTATATTTTGGCAGTTTCTGTTTGATAACATTTCTGAAATGTTTCCGCTTGATATAATTTACTATCTTAGCACACTTAAAATCAAACTTAAGTAACTGACACATACATAATAAATATTTCACATTTATTATGTCAATGTATATGAAATATATTCTCTTTGAAAGAAAATGACATTATTGTTCAAGGGAACAACGTTTTCATGATTGCATTATTAAAAAATTATTTTTTAAGTAATTATCCAAGTAGGACACAATAAAACTTAGGAAATATTATATTTCAACTATTTTAAGAAATTAAATTTTTTTGTTATCTGTTATACCCAGCAGTATAATTTCATAAAGCCAATACACATTAGATAAATAAGACTTAATTAACACTTTTAAACTGCAAAATGTTCATCAATTGTGAAGAGATAATTGATGGACAGAATATGTTATTATTAAATCATATATAATACATGTGTGCATTGATTTTCACATGGAGTTTTTGGCAAATTGTCATAGCCCATTCAAACATTAAAACAATATTTTGAGAAGATCTTACTTTGGAAGAATAATATCAATATCCAAAATTAATCATTCATTTATGATTTTGAAAGAACCACTAAGGAATTTTGAGAAGGGAAATCAATGTTTGTATCACTTTTTATTCAGCTGAACCTTGTTTTTGGACTTGCCTGTGAAGAATCCTTGGTCCAGCAATGCATCTTAAAAGTCACCTGCTCACATGGCCTGAGACCAATGATGGGCTATGGATATGAGAATATGAGGCAACATACAGTTCTTAAAAATGAATTTCAATAGTAAAAGAGGTAGTAACTTGATTCCACAAAAAGTATCTCGACAGCATTATCTGCAGCACTTCCCCATTACTCTTTTCTGCTCTTCCAAACCTTGTTTACTTCCTATTCCTTTAATAAAGAAGACATCTTCAGAGCTTGTTCACATAGAGTCCCTTTGTTCACAATGAGGTTACCAATGCCATCTACAGATTATTCTTTTCTTAAATGCAACTTATTGTATTACTCTTCCATCTTAGAAGAAGTAATTCTTCCATTTTATCAGTGCATATCATTACCTCTCTTCTATGCTTAATCTCCATTGGATGATTTTGCTTTTAGTCATGGGAAAAACAATCTAGAAGTTATCCTGATGACTATTCTCAGAGTACATGCTATCAATCAAATTTTCAAATTTCCACCTCTGAACTGATTTGCAATCCCTTCAATTTCTCTGCATTCCATTACCGGTCCCCACATTCATGTTGTATTATACCTCAATACACCTACCATAACAATATACAAATGGTAGACTTTTTCTCTCATTGTAGCTTCCTCAATTTACCTCACAAAGTAGCAGCCCAAACAGGAAAAATACCAATGTGATACTGTCAGTCCTCGATAAAAACATTTCAAGACTTACTTATTTTCTTCGGGGTAGAATCTGAGCCCTTTGATCTGGCAGAGCATTTAGGATTGGGTTCTAGAATTTCCCCTTCTCTGCTCCCTTTATCCCTTTTCCTCATTTCCAATCGGGAATAATTCTAAATCACATGACATGCTCTACAACAGTTTTCCTCAAACTCTTTCCTCAGCCTGGGAGCTGTCCCCCATTCTTTTCTTTTCATTCAACCACTTTTTTTATGACATTTCAGAACATGCCTTACCCTCACTCAAAGAAATTATAATTTTTCTTCATACAGTCCAATAGCACCTTTTTTCAATGTGAATAAATAAATACACTATGTCCATATTTAAAAAATTCTCCATGAGTTTCATACCAATCCATATTTGTCATTATAATGTTATAATTATTGTAATATATAAAATATTTATATATATAAATATTTTATATATATGTAATATATAAATATATATATGTAATATATAAAATATTTATATATATATAAATATATATATATATATTTTTAAACTTTGTTGATTTAAAGGATGAATGAATGATCAAATAGATTATTATTTTGAAAACATCTAACCTTTCTGATTATATAGCAGTGTTTACATTCATTATAGTTGTTAATATATGTCATAAAAATAATATTACCTGATGTCCAGATATATCTATATATTTTAATAGCAACTTCTGAAGATATTGCTTGAGTTAAAAAAAAAAAAAAACTAGAAAATGCAGGTAGTGAAAGCTGAAAACTGTTTCTTATAGCCCACCTTTGGTGTTTACAGTGTCGGATTTCTACTCTATTGCAGACTTGAGGCATTTTCCTGTAATGTGAGTTCTGTCATCCAGAAAGAATGTGTTTTCCAAGCTTTGAAATGTTTAAGGTTATAATCAAGGTGATGATGTGGAAGAGGAGAGAACACTCTTACAAGTCACCTGGCATTTCTTATTTACTCTTGAAAATGAATGATTTTCCATTTGCATGTTTTTTGCTGAGATCTGCAAATGTGAAAGCCATGGTGACTATTTGACACATTAGCCAATCTATAGTATTTTTAAAAACTGATGGTATAGAATAATAATATAGTTTTCACTATAATTTAGAATTTTTAACATGAAATTATGAATGTAAATAAAAGAATTGGAGATATAGGAAAGGAATGGTTGGGGGAGATACCCACAAAACAACATTTTTTAATAATTAAAGCAGTAAAACAACATACTTAAAATTCATAAAAATTGATCACTGTGTCTGTTGAAGGAGTTCTTCATTTGCAATATGAGTATTACCATATAATCAATAATTTTAACTAAAATGTAATTTGCTTTGTTTGCTTAATGCTTTCAAAATCAGTATTGATATATCATGTACCGAATCACTTAAAACTATCTTATTCTGTTAACTGACATCCTATATTATTCAGTTCATAATTCATGCAACTTCAGAATTTTATTTCCTATTTAGGTATAATGTTCCTTATATTATACTAATCATTTAATTAATTCTTCCTTAGTATTGGGGATTGTACCCAGGGGTGCTGTACCATAAAAGTTCAATCCTGGTCCTTTTCATTTTATTTTACTTTATTTTTTATTTTGAGGTAAGATAATTCTATGTTGTTGAGGTTTTACTCAAACTTGTGATTATTCTTCCTCCTGAATAATTGAGATTTCAGGTATGCACTACCATGCCTGGATTCTTCCCTTAAATTAAAAAACATATACATATATATACATATTTACTAAATTTACTAAAGTAAATTAAACCATAAATTTGTAAAACCCAACTTAACTAAGTAAAAATAAATGACTTTTGTTCTAAATTCAAAATAGTGACATAATTGCAAGACTGTAATAAGGAGAAACCAGAAAAGTGTTTTTCTTTATTGATTTTTCTCATCAATATGACAGATTGACTGAAGAAGTTAGTTGGAGGCATTTGGAAATTAGTTATCATATATATGTAACAGTGAATCCCTGCCAAACCAAGAAACAACAGGATAAATTGATGATTGAAAGAGAATCATAAGAATAGCAGATGAGAGGAGAATCCTTGAGGGGATGTTTCCTAGTGATTTTTAATGTGATATCTCCCATGTAAATGAGGCCAGGTGTACTCATAGGAAACTGTCTATGCTGGTGAGGAAGAAAATACAATTAGTACTGAGCAGATCAAGGAAGAGGTCTAGGAGTGTCTGACTAACTGAGAATCATGTCATTATTTTAAGTAGAAAAGAGAAATGAGTTAATTGCTATCATTTGTTAAGAATGACAGAGTGAGATCAGAGGTTGGTAGACTCAAGAAAGCAAAGATGGTGAGAAGATATTCCATGACAAGTAATTGCAGGAAGCATTACTTTTGCTCGTTTGTTTCTTGTTTTTTTTTTTTTTTTTTTTCTGTTTTGGTTCTTCACATAGTTTGTACGACTATATAACTGCCAGTAGAAAGAATGTTATAGAAATATTTAAAGAGCAAAAAGGAGACCTAAAATTTCAAGTCTAAGCATTGAGAGAACTGCAGAGAAAACTATAAAGCAAAAAGGAAAATCTATCACTTGAATATTTGCACAGGAAATACTGTTAGCTGGGTAGAAATCTTATCTATTCAGACAAGTGGGCAAGAAATTTGGGGGAACACATACTGATTTACTTTTCCAAATAGAACTGGATACTAAATGAAAAAAAAAGTAATTATAAAAAGCAGTGAGCTAACAAATAACTGAAGAGAGAGAGAGAAAGAGAGAGAGAGAGAGAGAAAGAAAGAGGGGGGGAGATGCAACATGGCATTTGTGGTTGGTATCTCAAAAAAAAAGAAGTATTTTAGTTACACTTGCAGATACATGGAGACTTCATAGACATGCTTGATACCTTTATGGTTTGGATAGGATGTGTCAACAAAAACTCCTTTGTTACTGAAGGAAATTTGAGAGGTGAAATGATTAGTTCATGAGAGCTATAAACTAATCTGTACTAGTTTGAATAAATTGATTGGGTGGTAACTGCAGGCAGACAGGTATAATTAGAATAGGTGGGTCACTGGAGGCATACCCTGGAAGGTTGCATTTTCCCACTGGTCCCTTCCCCTCTCCCTCTTCTCTCTGGCTGTCATGGTCTGAGATGCTTTCCTCAGCCATGTTCTTCCACCTTCACATTCTGCTTCATCTCAAGCCCAGAGCAACTAAGTCTGACAACCATAGATTAAAACCATGACACAAAACAAAATTTCATCCTGTAATCTGTTCTTGTCAGGTATTTTGTTCACAACAATGAAAGCCTAACAAACACAGCAGAAAAGGGTCATTTTGCTATATAGGCAATACTGCACTGTTTAGTTTTTGTGAGTGGTCTGACAGAATGAAGGAGAGAGTTTAGTGCTCTCTAGTTATGGGGACAGTAAGGTTTTATTTTATTTTATTTTTTTTTTCATCTTTCATTACACTCTTAGGTCACTGTGGATTGTATTTATGTCTAAATTCTACAATTTATTTATCTATGATTTGAGGTGTTATGTATAAGACTAGTCTAATGCTTGCTCCCTAATGATAAATAAAGGAAGATGACTTTCCAATACACATGTGGTCTGATGGAAAATTTAAAAAATAATAAACAATTTTGTATTATATATTATAAACATGTAAAGTATTAGTGTACACGTGTTCTTATTTTCTACTTCCATTTAATACCTACTACCAGACTAGGATGTCAGGTTTATAAGTAGTGAATTGTTATAAGAGAATTAAGATCTACAATAAAATTTGGGTTTTGATTTAACAAGCAGGAGCAGAGTTATAGCACATAACTTTAAAGTCCCTTATAGTTTTCAGGAAAATTCCTTTTCTTGGGCTAAAGTATATTATTTACCATGGGAGAAAAGAAGTAAGCAAAGAGGTCATTGAAATATTCTGAGGAAGACTCTATTTAAGTACTGTTTTTATAAGGTTGTTCACTACCTTTGGTGATAAAGACAAGATGCTAATAACATTGTGAAGGAAAAGTTTATTTGAGACTTGTGCTTTCATTGGTGTCAGTCCATAGAAAGCCAACTCCAGTGCTCTAGGTCAAAGATCAGACAGAATGTCAAGGTAGAAAGCCATGGTTGAGGAATGCAGTTCAGGACATGTCAATTGATAAACAGAAAATTCTGTTTACCAAGGACAAAATATATATCATATATACCCGAAAGGAATGCCTCCAGTGACCCAACTGTTCCACCCACATCCTACTCATCTATAGTTACTAACCAGTTAATCCATTCAAGTGGACAAATGCATTGATTAGGTTAAGGATCTCATACTCAATCATGTCTCTTCTGAACTTTCTTGCATTGCCTCATAAATGAGTTTTAAAGGGAGACTTTATATCTAAACCATAGCAGGTACTTAGGGCAGAGGACAAGACAACCTTACACTGAAGAAGTTAGAGTGGCTACATATTTCTAGTATATTATTAACATGAAGAGGCAGAAACACAGGAGATATGAGCCAATGGATGCACCTACCTCCATTCCAACAAAAAACACAGGACTCAATAAATAACCTTAAATCTTGAAGAAACAAAATCTTGATTTCATAACATTATATTGGATGTTGTATAAAAACAATAGGATAGTGACATGCATCAATGACAATACTAGTAAGCCAAGAAATCTGAAACTTGTACAGGTGTCAATGTAGAAAAAGGCAGAGAAGCAGATGAATCTTCCTCATGTCCTGATTTTGCATGGGATGCTTAGAACTTCAAGACTCTTCAGTGATGAAGACTCTAACTCTGTGTTTGCACATGAGAGGAAATGTGATATAAAGCAAGATAGGTTAGAAAGGAAACTCAGAAGAAATATGAGTATTTACCTGGCACAATTTTCCTTTCAAAGTTCTACGTAATTAGCCTTCTTTTTCTAATGGTACTGATAAAGTAAGATCACTTTTTTGGTTCTCTCAAATAAATATGTTTGTTCAAATCATTTTGCACAGAATGTGTCATACTCTAGAATTATGCTATGAGTGTAGTGAAGATTGAAGAAGCAGAAAACACTGGTAACATCCAATTTCTGTTTAAAATCATCATGTAACTATGCCAAAAGAACTTAGTGACCTGTAGATAGCAAAGGTTATCACAAGTTGAAAGACAACCTCTCTCAAGCATGAGAGATAAGTACTTTATCAAGAAGTATTGTTTGACTAGGTCTCATATTAAAATTACCTTAAAAGTAAACACTGAACAGGTGCATAAAACTTCAAGTTTCAGAGTTCATTAGTAAAGTTATAAAATGGCTTATCCCACATATTTTATACTAATTTGGTAAAGCAAAATGTTCTGTAACAGATTTCAGTAACTTCAAAACTTCTGAGTTTGTGAAAAAAAAAAGTTACCAATTACCACAGGAAACAATGTAAAGAATTGAAAGCCTTTCTTTTCCTAAATTATTATCTGTATATTTTTCCATGTAGAACACTATAATTCAGTACTTCTCAAACACATTCCTAAATATAGAAGGACCAACTGCTTTTATCACAGACCCTAAAATATTTCTAAGAGCCTCACTTTTTAATCCATTGGGTGCTGCATCTTTATCTAAAGCCCTGAATAAGTATTTCTTTGTTTTGACTACCACCCCTTGTTAGCGCCTTCTTTAAGTATTTTCCTAAAATACATAATTTATTACGCTTATTTTCATTATTGTAACCAAAAGGCATGACAGAAACAACTTAGAAGAGGAAGAGTTTATTTTGGCTCACAGTTTCAGACGTTAGTAAACTCCATAGCTCTGGGTTTGAGGCGAAGCAGAGCATCATAGCAGAAGGGCATGGTGGAGAAAGGTAGCACAGGACATATCAACTAGAAAGCTCCAATCACTAGGAAAAAAATTGAATCTCCAAATACACTACCTCCAGTGACCTACTTCCTTCAGCTATACCCTACTTGTCTGCAGATATCATCTAGTTAGTCCATTCAAGTGCATTATTCTATTAAGTAGATAAAAACTCATAATCTAACCATTTCACCTCTGAACTTTCTTGCATTGTCTCATAAACTTTTGGGAAACAGCTCATATTCAAACCATAAACAAGCTAGTCTCTAAGTAAATAAGTTTAAATTTATTATTGACTTGCCAGCTAAGGATACTTTGTATGTTGGCTTGGAGAACAGTTTATTTTCATAAGACCACTGTTTACCTTTCCTGCTTTATTGTCCCATATTTTCTTCTGTGGAAACATTAATATGCCCTTAAATTATCTCCTGCATTATGTCCATTGCAGATTTTTGAGCTAACTCTCCAATACCACAAGGGGTTTCATCATTCAGCATATACTTATCATTTTATGTTATAATAATTTATACATTTTCTTTAGTTGTTGGTAATTTCTCACAAGCATATAAACTACTAGAAAATAAAAGTTGTTTAATCTTTACATTACTTATGACTAGAATAAGACTTAATTGATATTTGCTAAATAGCTATCAGATATAAGAATCTCAGTGAAGATCCACGGCTTCAGTGATTACGAATTTCTTAGAATTCTACTACATAAAAGAATAGGAAGAGTTTTAATTGCAGTATAGGTAAATATATATATATATATATATATATATATATATATATATATTAGCATATATAGCATATATATATCATCACCACATAAAAATAAAATAAAGATGTTGTGTCCACTGAAAACTGAAAAATAAATATTAAAAATTTCTCTCTCTCTTTCTCTGTCTCTTTAAAAAAAAAACACTATAGTTCTAGTTTCATAGGGTCAGAGAAGTGTTAGCATCTGTACCATTAGCAGAGGAAATAGTGTTACTGATCAGAAAATCAACTACATAACTAACCATGACGGAATAAGTTTACATACAAGTCCTAGTACAGTAGCGGGATAGTGGTATAGATGAGAGGAGAGTAAAGAGACTGAGATTATTAAATGGGAGAGTTATAATTTTTTTAAAAAAATAATAAGTGTATAGCTTATAGGCATTTAGGAAGACAGAAAAATAATTTTCAAATTTAAGCATTTTTGTTTATGGTCATCATTTAATTTTTCTATTTTTTTAAATCCTTGAGTTAAGTATTTTTTAAATACCAGAGTTTTATTGCATAAGCAAAAATGGAAATTCTGGATAATGATCAAAATTCTTTTTATACTGATAAGTGATTTTTTAATTTTCATCTCTGCTTGCCAATGCAATTTAACTATATTTATACAATATTTATAGTTAATTACTGTTTTCATGATATATCCAATATAGTTGTAACAATACATGTTCAAAAATATCTTTCTTGAAGATTGCAAAATCATTGGGGCAAAGTATGTATCTATCTTTTGGAATGTTACAAAAGATGCATTATATACACCTAATTTATTTATGACTGAATAACTACAATATTCACGTCATGGGGGTAATTGAAAGCCTAAATATGATACAGAATCACCTTTAAAATACCTTACAATTTGAAATAAGTGATAAAAATATCACAAATAGAATATGAATTGTAAATTGCTGAAAAGACCAGTGTTATAGGAAAGGTACAAAAATGATAAAGTGGAGCACAAAAACAAAAAAAGTTAGTTCTTTTAAGAAACTTCAATGCAGTAAATTGGTGGCTTCAAAGAGCAAACTTTCAAGAGGCAAAGTGTACAACAATTTTCCAAGATAGAAATACTGTAACAATTGAACAATCAAACACATGCTCCATGATTCAATATTGGTTAATAGTTAAACAATGGATTAAATTTAGAAGTTGATGCTATAAAACCATCTTAATTGTTGATGTCAATTTCAAAAAGCTTCGCTGGCTTAGGGCCTTGCTAAGTTGCTGTGGTGGACCTTGAACTTGTGATCCTCCTGCTTCAGCCTCAGTGACCTGGATTACAGGACTATATTACCATGCCTGAATTTATTTTCATTTTTAATGGGATGAAAATTTGGAAGTGGCACAGAAATACCTATTATAACAATATATACATGAATGATAAATAATAAATAGAAATTTATCTGTTTTACTTCTAAAACCATATATTTTACTTAATAAATTTTCTAATTTTTCTACATTCTATTAATATGAAATTATCATATACGAAGAAAATAGTTGATAATCAGTGCTAAATATTTTAGTCTTCAGTGTTAAAATTCAGCTAAATTCCACTTTTGGACAGCACAGTTCAGAAAGGTTAAAACAGAATTTTAATTACACTTCAATAATATTGCCACAGTATATCTATACAATAAGTTGAAATTTTTACAAATTTTTACTAATTAAGTGATTATGTAATTTAAGTCATTCCTAATGGATTTTTCCTAGACTATTTTTTATTATTACTTCTCTTTCCTTTTTTTAATTTTTAGAGATACTTGAATCAGACATTGAAAGGATTAAATGACTAAGTTCTGAACAAGATTAAATTGGCATCTAAGATATAGTGCAGCTGCCAGTTGTTAACATTCTTCAGATTCCATAGATTCTTATGTGAGTTCAAGATTGATTTTAACCTTCATAATGTGTTTTTAAATATACCTTAAAATGCCTGATATAACACAACATGAAATGATTAAACTCTCTGAAGTAAACACCATGTTACACAAAGGCAAGTTTCAAATCCAAGGCACTCCAAAATGTTGTTTTATGATATTGTCCATTTTCATGGCACAGTGGTTAACATGAGTAGGCTGATTCCTGCAGAACAGAGCTCATATCGTTTAAAGAATAGCTTCAAAAGGAGTTTTTGTCAGGATGTTAAAATTAAAAACAGTATTAAAACATTATTTTATTCAAGAAAAGTGTATTATTACCTAAGGTATTCAATATGATTCTCAATAAATGTTCTACATGCACACAAAGAAGAATTATAAGTCCAAAATGTGATTATTTATTTAGGAAATAGATTGTAGACTCATTGAAATTCAAGTCATAAGATAACATTCATTTATTTTTCATATATATTGGTCAAAGGAGGTTGGTTAAAGATTTTATTCAAATCCTATTAAAGGTCAATAGGGAGAGGATATAGACAATTTTCTCACTATTGAACTCATGGATATTAATTGTTTGCCTTGCTATTTTGTTGTTTTAGACAGATTTCACAAAAGTTGTTTGTCCTGTAAATTTGAAAATAAGTACAATGAATATTTTAATAACATTTAATAGGGAAATTCTTCAGGGATCATAAGCTGTAATTATGTTAACAGGCCTCTTAAAACTTCAATTAATGAAAAACAACATGGATTTTTGCATTGTAGTATATTAAACTCATGTTTAGAAGACAGACTTCCTGAGTAAAAATAACTAGGTTTTAAAATTATATATTCTGGTTTATTGTTGAATAATTATAAGTATTTACATAAGTAATAATTAATATAACAATTATATCAATGCTTAAAATAAGGATAAAATTTTTAAATACACCCACAAAATTGAATTATTCGTATTGTTATAGTTAAAGCTTTGTCCCAGGGTTTCATAAACTGACTTCCAGACCACTCATGTATAATCGAATCAAGCCTTTATTGAAGCACACCGGTGGTGGCTGACCAGAACATAAAGCTGTTCCCCTGATCAGCCCCGAACAATTGCAAGGACACTCCTTATAAGCCTGAAAACCACAAAAGGGATGTTCCAGGGTCTAGCCAATGCAAGCAAGCCAGGTTACAGAAGCAGAACAGTGCAGTCAAGTGGAGGGAAGCCTAACCAATCACAGTTAGCCCATTCACCCCAGTTACAGAAACAGAGCCGCCATTACCCTAGTTACAGAAACAATACCCCATTAGGTAGTTCTGTGTTCTTAAAGGTTTCTATAGCAAAAGGAAAACAACATCTTGGTCCAGTCATGACTCTTCTACTTGGCATGGTTGTTTTACAGGATGAAGTCATAAAACAAAATGGAGTCACATTTGCTCCTACTATCACAGTATCATGATTTATCATTTATATTGGAATAATTCATTGACAATTGCCACATATCAAGCTGCCAACCTATTCTATCTGGACCATTACAGTAGAGGACTTCAAATATATATATATTTGAAGTCCTGGAAATAGAACCTGGAGGTGCTCTGTCACAAAACTACATCCTCAGCACTTTTGTCATGCTTCTCAGGATCAAAGACCATACTCTCTTTTGATACTCTTTTCTTCTTTTACTTCAACATTGTGTAACTTTTGACAATGGCCCAGTCTGCCCAGGACACACTGGACTCCATTTTTTTTCCTTGATGATGCCAAATATGCATATTTTTGAAAATCTAGCCCAATTCACTTTTTTTCCTATTTTCACTAGCATCATTCTCTCAAAACATACAAAATTTTGCTCAAATGTAACTTCATTAAAGACTTACTGACCAACTTAAGTCAAATTTTATTATATTAGATTCACATTTTCTTTTCCTCTTTACTTTTTCTTTAGAGAAATTATCTCCTAATGATATATTGTACCCTTCTATCATCACTAGGAATGTAAGTATCATGACAACAGTGATGCTTACTTTATTTATACTTTTTTTATGTTATGCATTGATTTCAGTGTATTATCCCCAAGAGCTATAACAATTATTGGCAATGTGTAGAAGTTGAATAAACAAAAATTGAATGAAATAATGCATATTAAGCTATGATTAAGCCAAATAATAGGTTCATGAATATTCACTATTTTATTTCTACTATTGTCTTTATAGTGGAAAAATCATTTTTATAATGTAATGAATTAGTGTAGAATTTTAAGAAATTTATGAATATATACAATAAGTAAATAATTTAAAAAACGATTTTAAGAATTTTTCACATCATAATATTCAGCATACATCATTAGTTTGTAATAAATATTTAAGATACATATAGGTGTTAATAAAATAGGTTACATGAGCATGTAAGTGGTTTTTGTGGAAATTAAGGGATAGATGGATGGAAGTAATGTGAGGGAAAATGTAAGAAAAAGTTTAGGGTTCTTCCACCAGGATGTTGAATATTACTAATATGAATGCTAAATTTTAGTAAATTAATAAGTGTTATGGTCAGGTTAAGCAAGGTTACATGTGCACCTTTAGAACACTAAGAATAGAAGCAAAATTTATGTCAGTGCCACTATTAAGGGATAGAAATTGCATCATGTACTTTAATTTTTACTTCATTCTCTCTCTCTCTCTCTCTCTCTCTCTCTCTCTCTCTCTCACACACACACACACACACACACACACACACAAACACACAACCTGAGGGCTTTTGGTTTTGTTTCTAAAGACACTGTTCAGCACATCTAATTGTAGCTAAGATTTTGAGAAAACTCTGTCTTTACCAAATAGAGTAAATTTTCTATGAAACCTCAGTTCCTGATGAAGGTATGCTTTAAACATTCATAGTATTTATCCAAGAAGAATTATCAATACTTTGGTAAGTACAAATTAAATATTTCCAACTAGAAGAATAATAAAACGATAGTATACTAGTGACGCTTAAGTGTCTTTTTATTATCCTTTAATTAAAAGAGCAAGCAGCTATAGTTGTATAGAAATGAGACTATGCATCAAACATAGCCGACTACTTTCATCTGTGACCAGATTCTATCAGAAGCCATATTTCTGCACTCAGACACACTGGTGTACTTTTAGACTCTCATTTATTGAAAAACACTTCTGAGGGATGTAACACCATGTTTTTAAGGATACATTTTGAACATTTAAATCTTCATGCTTATTCGTTTTTTTTGGTCACCTGATTAATAAGGAACTAGAAATAAGTTAAAAAAAGTTTCAATAGCCTGTAAGGAACAAGGACTTAATAGAAAATTAATAAAGGAATGTTAAGCAAATATTATGTGTTAAGCTAATATTGAGTGTTAGATACAAAAATTGGTTAATATCTCACAGAGATACAAATGAATCCTTTGGAGTTTTTCTTCAAGACATGCAAAAAATTGTCCAGCCAATAGACAGCCAATTAAATATGTAAACCTTTGTACAGCACAGAAAGAACACTCTATGTAATCTCTTTTGTCAGTTTCCAAGTTCAGTATATATTTTCAGACACTTTTAATCTTAAAAAAAAAAACATGATGTGAATATATTTGAATACATCTCTTTTTGTTTTACATATGAAAAAATGAAGCTCAAAAATGTCTCAGAAAATTCAGAAACACTGCATAATAAATAAGATGAAAATATTAGAAACAAATGTCACCTCATCTACTTAAATCTATTTTATTTTAATTCGGAAAATTTCTTTTTATGTTACACCATTATGTTAGATAATTATGCTAGGTAATTACTAAGTAAGATAATAATTATTTGATTTGTTTGTAGTTGTATAATCAACATATGTTTGGAGTAAGGTACCAATATTTTAAAAATGTGAAGACTACTTTATCTCCTTACCCAATAGTATTGTAATTATTCATTTTTACATTAATAAAAAAGTTAAATCTTCCAATTCTAATTCTTCTGTCCTCATTTCTTTATTCCTTTTTCCTCTCTCACTGCAGATACTAGGAAAGACAGTTACCCTGCATCAAACGTAGCTGACTCCTTTCATCTGTGCCCAGACTCTACCAGAAGCAGCAACTCTGCACCAAGACTCACACCATCCAAAATTTTCTTACCTAATTTATTGAAAAGGAACCAGAAGTAATTAAAAACCAAGTCAGAATTATGGTAAGAAAGAAGAACAAATTTGACAGTAAGAAGTGTGGTACTCGGGGAAGAAAAAAACATGGCTTTCATTAGAGAAGAAATAAGGAAAACAAAGGAGATGGTGAAAGATGAAAAGCTGACATACATAAAAACGTCTCTCCCATTTTCTCTGAATCCAATGTTATTTCCTGCCTATTTCTGTTTTAAAACTATGGAAATAAGGTAAAACAATGAAAATATACTATCAGAAACCATGGAGATGGTGATGTCTCCTTAGAGATTTATTGGAAACTTGAATTTAGTTCTTCAGTTCCATAGTTGCAATGAAGTTTGTTTCCAATATCTTCATGTTCAGAGTGAGCAAAGCTTCAGGAAAATGACTCTGGCACCCAGCTTGTTCCTCTTGAGGGCATCAGCGGTATAGGAGAACAAGGACAGATTGTGTCAATCACAGCCTACCAGTACTCTAAAGCCTCCTCACTCTCTTCTTTCTTACTTGACTGTTTTTCATATTAAGTACACTATAACCACTTTCAACTAAAATACTATGTATCAGAATTTAAGGTTTGTCTGGGGTCTGATCTGTTCAATTCTCCATACAGCTAAATATCTAAAATGTGAGGGTTGCCTTCCTCAAATACTTTGTATAATATGCACCTTCTAGACAGAATCTCAGAAAGCATCAATGAAATGACAAGATGCAACCAGTAGACATTCCTGAATAATAAATTTTACAGTTTTTTCTTATTTTGTTTTACCTAAAATGATAAAAATGAAGTTAGTATTAATAGTAGAAATATTAAAAAATAAGCACTTTTGGTTTTTTTCATTAACTGCCATATTGTAAGTTTTGGAGATATGAAAGATTCTATATGAATCTATGGCACCAATGCCAGATGGAAAGACTATTTTCTCCTCTTAATAATTTAAATTTTATATATGCTACACTGAGATAAACAGCCAGAGTTTATCCAAGTGACATAAATTGAAAGGCTTTCCATATTGCTATATTTTCAACCATTACCCATGAAGATCAATTAGAATGTCCTTCTATTCTTTTTCTTTCTTTTGTTAATATTTTAAGAAGTCTTTGATATTTTTTTGTACTAGGGCTGCTTAACCACTAAGTCATATCCCCAACCCTTTTTTATATTTTATTTAGAGACAGGATCTCAATGAGATACTTAGTATCTTGCTAAGGTGCTGAGGTGAGCTTTGAACTTGGGATCCTCCTGCTTTAGCCTCCCAAGCAGGTGGGAATACTGCAATGTGCCATCAAACCCAGCAAAATGGTCCTTTTTTGTTGAATAAATATACTTATATCAGTATAGTAACCATAGTGAATTGTATGATCAGTGTCTTTATTTTAACTAGTAACTTAGAAATTTGTCGGGAAAGAATATTGAGAATCATCACTGGAACTGTGAAATTCTCTAATGCCTCAATTGTTATTTTTTTAACCTCAGGGATATGAAAATATTTATTGATATAGAAATTTGTACACAAATGTTTGTGGCTTTCTGCATGAAGCCCAAACTGCAATAGCTCAGAAGTCCATGAATAGAATAACCAAATTTTGGTATATCCATATAAACAAATAATAAACAGTAATGAAAATAAATTAGCCCATGATGGATGAAACAACATTGATGGATCTTAAAAATCTTCAAAGTAAAGTAAATCAAACATAAAGAGTATACACTTTATGATTCATTGATATATTCTTGAACAAGTAAAAATATATATATATATATATA
>NW_025999961.1:11462935-11489246 GCF_001458135.2 Marmota marmota marmota
GAGTCACCCCCCCTTATATCAGAGAAGACATTTGGCATTTGTTTTTTAGGGATTGGCTAACTTCACTTAGCATAATCTGCTCTAATGCCATCCATTTTCCTGCAAATGCCATGATCTTATTATTTTTTAGTACTGAGTAATATTCCATTGTGTATAAATGCCACATTTTTTTTAATCCATTCATTTGTTGAAGGGCATCTAGGTTGGTTCCACAGTCTAGCCATTGTGAATTGTGCTGCTATAAACATTGATGTGGCTGTGTCCCTGTAGTATGCTCTTTTTAGGTCTTTTAGGTATAGTCCAAGAAGGGGAATAGCTGGGTCAAATGGTGGTTCCATTCCCAGCTTCCTAAGGAATCTCCATACTGCTTTCCAAATTGGCTGCACCAATTTGCAGTCCCACCAGCAATGTATGAGTGTGCCTTTTCCCCCACATCCTCGCCAGCACTTGTTGTTGTTTGACTTCTTAATGGCTGCCATTCTTACTGGAGTGAGATGGTATCTTACAATAGTTTTAATTTTCATTTGGAAATCCATATGCAACAAAATGAAATTGAATCCCTTTCTCTCACCATGCACAAAAGTTAACTCAAAATGGATCAAAGAGCTAGGAATCAAACCAAAGACTCTGCGTCTAATAGAAGAAAAAGTTGGCTCTAATCTCCATCACATGGGGTTAGGCCCCAAATTCCTTAATAGGACACCTATAGCACAAGAGTTAAAATAAAGAATCAACAAATGGGATGTATTCAAACTAAAAAGTTTTTTTTTTCCTCAGCAAAAGAAATAATATGTGAGGTAAATAGGGAGCCTACATCCTGGGAACAAATTTTTACACCTCACACTTCAGATAGAGCTCTAATCTCTAGAGTATACAAAGAACTCAAAAAGTTAAACAAAATAAGTAAATAAATAACCCAATCAACTAATGGGCCAAGGACCTGAACAGACACTTCTCAGAGGAGGATATACAATCAATCAACAATTACACAAAAAAATGCTCACCATCTCTAGCAATCAAGGATATACAATTGAACAACAAATATATATATAAATGTTCAACATCTCTATCATTTAGAGAAATGCAAATCAAAACTACTGTAAGTTTTTATCTCACTCCAGTCAGAATGACAGTTATCATGAATACAAACAACAATAAGAGGATGTGGAGGGAAAGGTACACTCATACATTGCTGGTGGGACTTCAATCTGGAAATCAGTATATAGATTCCTCAGAAAAAAATTGGAATGGAACTTCCTACCATTTGACCCAGATATCCCACTTCTCAGTCTATACACAAAGGACTTAAAATCAACAGAGTAACACAGCCACATCAATGTTTACAGCAGCTCAATCCACAGTAGCTAAACTGTGGAACCAACCTATATACCCTTTCAATAGATGAATGTATAAAGTAACTATAGTACATATATACAATGAAAGAGAATAAAACTATGGCACTTGCAGGTAAATGGATGGAGTTGGAGAATATCATGCTAAGCAAAGTAAGCCAATACCCAAACATCAAAAGCCAAATGTTCTCTCTGATAAGTGGTTGCAGATTCATATAATGGGGGGAGGGGCATGGAACTAAGTTCCCAATTCTTAACACCAAGGAGTTGTGATGATGTAGAAACTTTCTGCTCAGTGTACACGTTTAATTTTATTATAGTTATCTTATTTCTTCTTTCAAGAGATTATGAAGAACTTTGTGTCTTATAACAACACAAATTTATTATCTTACATGTAATTCTGTTTGTTGCAAGTCGAAAATGGGTCTTCCCGTACCAGAGGGTATATCAACTGGACTACATGTCTTCCTGGAGGAATCAGAGGAGAACCTATTCCCTTGCCATTTTCAGCTTCTGGAGGTTTTCCACATTCCTTCACTCACAGTCCTTTCCATGTTCAAGTCAGAAACCGTTAATCTAGTATTTCTTAGCATACTGTTTTGACACTTTTAACTCCCTTCTCTTTTCTCAATTTAAAAAATGTTCTGATTGTGTTGTTTTCAAGTGGAAAATCCAGGATAATTTCCTTATTAAAAATTCATCGATTAGCCACTTTAATTTCACATGGAACCTAACTGTTCCTTGCCATGTTACATAACCAATTCCTCTATGAGGGACATTATTCGGCCTTCTGGGCCTGTAAATAGCATCAGCAGCAGCTGTGAGTTGGTTAGACATACAAATTATTACATTTCATCTAACTCATTCCTACTCATTCAGAATCTCTGATGGTAGAGTTCAGAAGTCTATGTCTTATCAAGTAAGCCAGGTCATTTTTAGCTGAATTAAAGTTTGGGAAACAATAGTTTAAGAAATATAATTATCAAACAGGGATTTTCTTTCTACTCTAAGAATTAACATTCTGGGGTGGAAATATAGATTAGTTGGTAGAGTGCTTGCCTCACATTCACAAGGTCCTGGGTTCAATCCCCAGCGCCACAAAAAAAAAAAATAATAATAACATTCTAAACCACAATATTTTACCATATTCTCCTGTGGCTTTCAGATATTATCTCAGTTTTCCTTTCTATATATTTGCATTATTTAATAGAAATCAGATTTTTTTTCTCTATCTACTATTCTATGCTTTGCAAAATACTGAATTTCTTCCTACTCCCCCAACCACTTCAGTTATGACACTGGTATTTTACTACTCTCACAACAAGCTTCTACCAAGTCAATGCTATGGGAAAATAGAAGGCAGAAAGAATTTTTTCTAGACTCAGATTATTACTATCACCTGGCTGTATATTCATTTGGTCATTTCAATCACTATGGAAAAAGTGTTGCAGTACACCCTCAAGAATTGTAGCTGAGTATATCATGTTTTTCTTCATGAAAATATTCAAGAAGGCAGAATAAAATCATATATCAAATTATGAAAATATTTGTTTAAAAATGTGTTATAAGAATTCTATCATTTTATATAAATAGTGAATGGTAAGATCATTGCATAGAAGATTGCAGTATTAAATAAAATGAGAGAAATATAATTATCTTCCTTCTTTGACACTTTCTTTCATCTTATCTGATATTTACTATCCAACTTATTCCAGATTAGATAACATTATTTTCCTTTGTTACTCAAGTAGAGACATTGATTTGAATCATTTCTGAAAGATATATTGATTTTAATCTGTTCTCAAAATAAATTCTTACATGGTATGAGGCAAAAGTGTAGGTTTTGCAGAAACAGAAGGATTAGAATCTTTCTAATTTTCTTGTGAAGCTCTGCCTCTGTGAATTTCTTACTAGATATAAAGCCAAGTAGTACATAAATGGCTGCTCTTCCTGTGAGGAAGAGAGATCCCTACACATGCAGAAATCCAAGGGCATCAGAGCTGAGCCTTGAGTGAAGTGGTGTCAGACACAGACAGTGCTATCTGGATTTGCTGCTTCTATATCTTAAATAGAAAAATTCTTCACAGGTTCCTCTCTTTATGACTGCACCCATTTATTCTTGTTACTCCTGCACATTATCTGAGACCCAGTGCAGCATCTAATGGAAATACAGTTCAGGGAATGTCCTTAGCTTTTTTCAGGAAAAAGAAAAATTAAGATATCTAACCAAAGAACATTTAATCATTTTAACCATCATCACAGACCTTGGAATATCTCACTTCAGAATAATAGAAACAGGGTCCAGTCATTTTATCCCTTCTAATTTCCGCTCACAAAAAGTTAGTCTGATGTCTCTTGAAATTTTGTAAATATACAGTAAGTTATTAAGACCTTAGTTTCCAATACTCCAGGTATCATATAGATTTTAATGCTATAAAACATAACAAGAAATTGTTAAACATGAGCTGTAATTGTTTAATTGCATGAAGGTAATTGTCTAATTTATTTTGCAGTCAAGTTTAATGACTCAATGTATATTTAACTTCAAGAAATTCAATGAAATATATATTTACAAAAGTAAACATTTTTGCTCAAAATATATGCACAGAAAATAAATCATTGAAGAGAGTCACCTCATTTTAGTAAGCCTATATTGTCATGTTTAACAGGTAACCATTTTATGGCTTTGTTCCTTTTTTATCTCCCTTAAGATATTTGTGACAGTAATGGAACTCTATGCGACACAACATTGATATTCAATCCTGAATCACCATGGAAGGATAAAAACTATAAAGTCAACTTAGACAAATAAGAATTTAGTGTGTAATAATGTTTTGATAAATTTGTAATGAAACAATATGTACTGAAAAAAATTATGTCCTGATGTAATATAAAAAGTGTTATTAAGTTAATGTATGAAAAACAGTTTTTCGTAAAGAAATTGAGTTGATATTAATGGCAATTACTCATTTTTCCTAAAATTTCTTTGCTTACAAGTCATTTAAAAATAGTAATGAGATGTCATTATTTAAAAATGAGATGAGAATATGTTTGTGACAACTGTACTTATTTTTTTCAAATTATAGGAATATTAATTGGTGTGTTCGGGGAGAGAGAGATACTTTTCTGTTATAATACATCATCTATGAGGAGAGAGATGACTTTTGCTTACTACATATTCTCTCAATCAGACAGAGTAAGGAATATCATAAAAAGATACTCATAAATATTTCACTGAATAAATGGATAAGAATTGACTACAAGTATGACTAGAAAGAAAAGAAAAGAAGTTTGGATCATTAATTATTTTAGGTTAATGAAACATATACATTTTTATATATGTGTGCATTGTATATAGAACATTGATACATATCTAATTATACATATCACATTTAATTTCCTTACATAACACTTTTTCATGATTTTCAAATGTGTATTAACAATGTTTATTGCAAGTAAATATTTTTTAACAGTAATTGGTAATATTATAATCTATGTATATTTCTTGTGAAAGTAGATTTTATTTGAAATATTTACTGGTAAACTCAAACCCAAATGTGTTATTAGCTTTGTAGCCAAGATTTGGTAATATTTTCTACTACAGACAATGAAACATGCTAAATTAGTTAATTTGTCTTCCTTTCTGATTCCCTCTTTTCGAAGATACTTTTTATAGAACATTAATGAGTTGTCAGGATACTAATTATTAAGATTATTCTCTGAATGAGAAAATGCTTCAGAAATTAGGAGCTTGATAAGAGCATGTCCCAATTTTTACTTTTTTTGGTTCTTCCTCTGTCCCCAAATCTGTTCCAATTTTTATTTGCCTGGCTCTGTATAAATTATTGAAGATTAATACATTTATTTTAGTTCTGATATTAATATTTAGGCTTACCTTGAATAATCTCATTTTGTGCATTAGTGATAATTATACTTTGTCTCTGTTCCAATTGACTGTCCTTTTGAACAGGAGCTCTGTTGCTCAAGTTTCAACAGACAAAGTGATATTTTCTTAAAATAGTTGTCATACATGGTATATCAGTGAATGTTCTTATAGGCAAATATTTTGACTTCATATTTTGAAATAATTAGAAAAGAAACCATCAAAGAACTAATTAATTTAAAAATGGACTCTATTCACTGTGTCAGAAAATAATCTATTGCATTTACCATGACCAGAATTTTATGAGGAAATTCAGAGCAATACATTTTGACAATAGAGTTTTTTTGCAAATAGATCAATATATGTCAGGTTCACTGTCATATCATCATAATACAGTACTGTTCTTTAACCAGAGTTGATCCTCTATAAAGACTTGATAATTTCATGACATTAATTATTTTCCCATCAGCTAATCATTTGGTAAAGCCCTTCAGGGCACTGTCACAGTCATACAGAGAGATGAGGAGGAGAGGATATGACTGGGGAAAAGAAGCCAAACCCAAAAATCTGTTAAAGTAAGATAATTCTGGGAACTACAAACCTACAGGGTAAAAATAAGAAGGTTCCAGACCCACAGAGCTTGGAAGAAAGACACACAAGCATCATGATAAGACAAGGAAAGAAAGTACCCTCAAACAAATCAAGACACCACATCATTAGAATCATTCACAGCCACAGAAGAAGAAATGACAGAGAAGAAGTTCAGGATGTACATGGGTAAAATGTTCTGTGAACTAAAGGAAGAATTAAGAGAATAAATACAAGCAGTGAAAGATCACTTTGACAATGAGCTACATAAAGAAATTCAGGAAGCAAAAGATCACCTCAACAGGGAGATTGAGGTTCTTAAAAACAACAACAACAACAACAAAAACAAATAGAAATTCTTGAAATGAAAAAAACAATAAGCTAAGTTAAAAGCTCGAATGAAAACATCACCAACAGAGTAGATCACTTGGAAGATAGGACATCAGAAAATGAAGATAAAATATTTAATCTTCAAAAGAATATAGACAACACAGTGATAAATGTAAGAAACCATAAGCAGAACACTGAAAAATATGGAATAGCATAAAAATACCAAATTTAAGAGTTATTGGGATAGAGGAAGGCATGGAGGTCCAAACTAAAGGAATAAACAATTTATTCAATGAAATAATATCAGAAAACTTTCTAAACATAAAGAATGAATTAAAAATCCAAATTCAAGAGGCCTACAGGACGCCGAATATATAAAATCACTATAGATTCACACAAAGGCACATTATAATTAAAATGCCAAACATACAAAATAAGGAGAGAATATTAAAACCACAAGAGGAAGGAATCAAATTACATACAGGGGAAAACAAATCAGGATAATGGCAAATTTTTCAACACAGACTCTGAAAGCTAGAAGAACCTGGATATATTAAGCTCTGAATGAGTATGGGTGCCAACCTAAAGACTTGTACCCAGCAAAATTAAACTTTAGAATTGAAGATGAAATAAAAATCTTTCATGATAAACAAAAGTTAAAAGAATTTATAGCTAGAAAACTTGCACTACTAAATATTTTTTTAAAAATTATTCCACGTAGAGGAAACAAAAAACAGCAATGAAAATCAGCAGAGGGGTGTAGTCCCCTAAAGAAAAAAAAACAATCAAAGAAGAAAATCAAGTCAAATTAAATAACAAAAATAAACAATTATGGCTGGGAATACAAACCATGTATTGATAATAACACTTAATGTTAATGGCTTAAAATCACCAATCAAAAAACATAGGCTAGCATTTGGATTAATAATAATAATTATAATTATAATTATAATTATAATCTGCCTCCAGGAGACTCATCTGATAGGAAAAGACATACACAGAATGAAGGTGAAAGTTTGGGAAAAATTATACCACTCACATGGACTACAGGAGCAAGTGGGGGTTTCCATCCTCATATCAAATAACGTAGACTCCAAGCCAAGGTTAATCATAAGGGATAAAGATGAAAATTACATACTGCTCAAGGGATCATACACTAACAGGACATAACAATCATAAATATATATGCCCCAAACAATGGTGCAGCTATATTCATTGAACAAATTCTTCTCAGTTTCAAGAATCAAATTGACCACAACACAATAATCTTGGGTGACTTTAACACACCTCTCTAAACACAGGATAGATCTTCCAAACAAAAGTTGAATAAAGAAACTATAGAACTCAATAATATAATCATTAAGTTAAAATTAACTGACATATATAGAATATTTCAACCTGTATCAAGCAAATACATTTCTTCTCAGCAGCACATGAATCTTTCTATAAAATAGATCACATAATATGCCACAAAGAAACTCCTAGCAAATACAAAAAAGTAGAGGTACTACCATTCATTTTATCAGATACTAATGGAATGAAATTGGAAATCAATGACAAAATAAAAATTACTCCAACACCTGAAGATTAAACAATATGCTACTGAATGAAAAATAGGTTGCAGAAGATATCAAGGAGGAATTTAAAAAATTCTTACAGGTAAATGAGAACATAGACACAACATAATGAAATTTCTGGGACACTATGAAAGCAGTTCTAAGAGGAAAGTTCATTGCATGGAGTTCATTCCTTAAAAGAAGACAAAGTCAACAAATAAATGACCTCACATTACATATCAAACGCCTAGAAAAAGAAGAACAAATCAACAGAAAAGGCAGTAGAAGGCAAGAAATAATTAAAATTTACAGCTGAAATCAATGAAATTGAAACAAAAGAAACAACTGAAATCTTGACAAAACAAAAAGTTGGTTCTTTGAAAAAAATAAATAAAATTGACAGACTCTTACCTAAGCTTATGAAGAAAAGGAGAAAGAAAACTAAAATTATCAATATACATGATGAAAAAGGTAATATCACAACAGACACTACAGAAATACAGAGGATAATTAGAAATTATTTTGAAAACTTATACTCCAATAAAATAAAAGGTATTGAAGTCATTGGTAAATTTCTTAATACATACAATTTGCCCAGATTGAATCAGGAAAATATACACAATTTAAACAGACCAATATCAAGTGATGAAATAGAAGATGCTATCAGAAGCCTACCAACCAAAAAAAGCACAGGACTGGCTGGATATACAACCAAGTTCTATAAGACCTTTAAAGAAAACTAGTACCAGTACTCTTCAATTCATTTCATGAAATAGAAAGGAGGCAGCACTTCCAGACTCATTCTATGAGGCCAATATCACCCAGATTTCAAAACCAGGCAAAGACACATCAAAGAAAGAAAACTTTAGACCAATATCTTTAATGAACATAGGTCCAAAAATTCTCAATAAAATTCTGGCATATTAATACAAAAACATATCAAAAAGACTATGCACCCTGATCAAGTGGGATTCTTCCCAGGGAAGAAATCAATAAATGTAATTCATCACATTAATAGACTCAAAGATAAGAATCATATGATCATCTCAATAGATGCAGAATAAACATTTGAACAGTACACCTTCATGTTCAAAACACTAGCAAAACTAGGGATAACAGAAACATATCTCAATATCATAAAGGCTATCTATGCTAAGTCCCAGGCCAACATCATTCTAAAAGAAGAAAAATTGCAGGCATTTGCTAAGAGCCAAGTATATGATGCATGGCATTTTTGGTCCAAAGGTGACGCCAGCTAGCCATTGAGATGATATGATTATGTTAAGATTTGCATTCATATGGATATTGGACTCCTGCTGTTCACCTAGGCCAGGCTACGGGACTCCTGGAGAGTTCCCATTGGTTGGGGAAGTACAGTAGGAGGGCGTTCCCGGGGAGGAGCGCTCTCTGCGTTCAGGGAGGAGGCCGCATGGGTGGATCAAAAATCTTCCCGGGCACGTACCGGACATTGGCGGCAGTTTCAAAAAATAAATTTTGTTCCTGCTTGAGTGGCTCGTGATTTTGTGCCCAGCCAGACTGCGGCAGGCATTCCCTCTAGAAACTGGATCAAGAGATGCCCCTTTCATCACATCTATTTAACATGGTTCTTAAAACACTGGCCAGAGCAATTAGATGAAAGAAATTAAAGGGATATGTATAAGAAAGAAAGAACTTATATTAGCACTATTTGCTGATGATATGATTCTATACCAAGAAGAACCAAAAAGCTCCACCAGAAAACTTCTAGAACTAATAAAAGAATTCAGCAAAGGAGCAGGATATAAAATCAACACCCATAAATTAAAGGCATTTCTGTATATCAGTGAAAAATCCTCAGAAAGGGAAATGAGGTAAACTACCTCACCTACAATAGCCTCAAAAAATAAAATACTTGGGAATCAACATAACAAAAGAGGTGAAAGATCTATATAATAAAAACTGAAGAACCCTAAAGAAAGAAATTAAAGAAGACTTAGAAGATGGAAAGGTCTACCTTGCTCTTCTATAGGCAGAATTCATATTATCAAAATGACCATACTACCAAAAGCACTATACAGCTTTAATTCAATTTTGATCCAAGTCCCAATGGCATTCCTCATAGAAATAGAAAAAGCAATCATGAAACGTATCTGGAAAAATAAGAGACCTAGAATAGCTAAAGCAATCCTTAGCAGGAAGAGTGAAGCAGGTGGCATCACTATACCAGACATTAAACAATATTACATAGCAAAAGTAACAAAAAAGGCATGGTATTGGCACCAAAACAAACTGGTAGACTAATGGTACAGAATAGAGAACATAGAAACTAACCCACAAAATTACAATTATCTTATATTAGACAAAGGCACCAAAAACATGCATTTGAGAAAAGATACCTTCTTCATCAAATGGTTCTGGGAAAAATGGAAATCCATATGCAAAAAAATGAAATTAAATACCTATCTCTCACCATGCACAAAACTCAACTCAAAGTGGACCAAGAACCTAGGAATTAAACCAGAGACTCTGCATCTATTAGAAGAAAAAATAGGCACTGTCTTAATCATGTTGGATTAGGCCCTAACTTCCTTAATAAGACTCCTATAGCACAAGAATTAAAGCCAAGAATCAATAAATGGGATGGCCTCAAACTAAAATTTTCTTCTCAGCAAAAGAAACAAAGTGTGAGGTGAGGTGAATAGAGAGCCTACATCTTGGGAGCATATTTTTACTCCTCACACATCAATTAGAGCAATAATCTGTAGAGTATATAAAGAACTCAAAAAGCTAAACACACACACACACACAAAAAAAAAAAAAAAAAAACAATCAATAAATGGGCCAAGGACATGACAGACAGTTCTCAGATGAGGATACAAAATCAATTAACAAATACATGAAAAAATGTTCATCATCTCTTGCAATTAGAGAAATGCAAATCAAAACTAATCTAAGATATCATCTCATTTCAGTCAGAATGGCAGCTATTATGGAGACAAACAACAATAAATGTTGGCAAGGATATGGGGAAAAAGGCACACTCATACATTGTTGGTGGGACTGCAAATTGGTGCAACAAATATAGAAAGTAGTACGAAGATTCCTTGGAAAACTGGTAATGGAACCACCATTTGACCCAGCTATCCCACTTTTTGGTCTATATCCAAAGGACTTAAAAACAACATAATACAGGGACTCATCCACATGGATGTTTATAGCAGCACAATTCACAATAACTAAACTGTGGAACCAACCTAGATGCCCCTCAGTAGATGAATGGATTAAACAATGTGGCATCTATACACAATGAAATACAACTCAGTAATAAAAGATAATAAAATCATAGTATTTGCTGGTAAATGGATGTCGTTGGAGTGAATAATACTAAATGAAGTCAGTCAATCCCAGAAAAACAAAAGCCAAATGTTTTCTTTAATATAAGATGACTGACTTGGGCTGGGGATGTGGCTCAAGCAGTAGCACGCTCGCCTTGCATGCATGCGGCCTGGGTTCGATCCTCAGCACCACATACAAACAACGATGTTGTGTCCTTGTGTCCGCCGAAAACTAAATAATAAATATTAAAATTCTCTCTCTCTCTCTCTCTCTCTCTTAAAAAATAAGATGACTGACTCATAAGGGGGTAGGGAGGGGGAGCATGGGAAAAATAGATGAACTCTAGATAGGGCAGAGGGGTGGGAAGGGAAGGGAGGGGGCAGGGGTTTAGTCTGGAGCAATGTGATAGACATCATTATCCAAAGTACATGTATGAAGACATGAGTTGGTGTAAACATACTTTATATACAAACAGAGATATGAAAAATTGTGTTTTATATGTGAATAAGAAGTGTAATGCATTCCACTGTCATGTATTTAAAAATATAATCAATTAAATATTTTAAAAAAGATAGTTCTGGGAGATTCAACTAGTGGAAATCTATATCTATATCTATCTATCTATCTATATAATTATAAATATATATAATTGTAAGGAACAAAATATTTATAAAATTATTAAGTGTGAAATTTTGATGTAGACAAGCAAAAATTCAGTCTAGGAAATTTTTTAGGGAAGTGTCAGTGGCTACCAATCTACCAATCTTCTGTTTCAGTCTATATGTAGATGTCATTAGAATAAAAACATTTTAAATAAACACTGATAGGATTTAGGCAAGGGGAAATTATTATTCAAAAAAAGAAGGTAATTTCAATAAATCATTAGCTAAATTACACATTTATAATTGTCAAGTTGTACATTTGATCCTAATTTTGAGTGAAAATATTAATATAAATTACTATTTATACCAAAGCCATTTCAGTTACAGAGTCCAACTAATCATAATTCAATACATTGATATTTTTGTATGTGAATTTTAAATGGGTCCACATAAAAAGAATAGTAAAGCCTATAGTAACAATATCATTAAATATTTCCAAAATTCTTCTATTAGAAATTGATCTTTTAGAGATTTTTCTGTATTGGTGCAGAGCAATGACATAAAAATTAAATGCATCTCCGTAAAGGCATTTCCATTAGGCACTAAAAAAAAAAAGCAACTCATGCTAGCAGCTTCTATGGCAGTCTTAATTCTTAATTCTATGATATATTAATTTATTAAAAAGGAGAAAAAAACATGGTAAACATTATAAATATATTATATATACTATACTGTACTATACTGTTATACAGTATATTATACAGTATGCATTCTATATAATGTACATAAACTATATATATTATATATATATATATATATATATATATATATATATATATATACACACACACTATAAATTCCTATATATGTATATAAGTTTATGAGGTTCAAAGTATCTTCTGATAGTATGTATATCTGATATAAATGTGAAGTTCAAGGTATTGACTATCAGACAATGGAAGAAGTGATGTCTGAGAGAACAGATGAAGTGAGCCTTACATCTTTCCCAATGTACTGCCCATTGTATACTGCCACACCACACAGCTGGTTGAGAAATGTATTTGGATCTTGACAGATTCCCTACATGAAATTCTGCAGGTAGCCTAGTGTTCAAGGAGCAAGTGCATTTAGATCTTCAAGGCAGAGAACAAGAGAAGAGACATACACAGAGAGAAATTTAGAGATCTATAGAGAAAATCTCAAGTTTTTAGCAGTGTGCACATTAATGTAGGTATGTGAGAAAATTATCCTGGTCTGTGCAAAGAACCATCCATATGGATTAGAAGACAGAGAACAACTGATGATTCCTGGCCATTCGTAAAGTACTCAGAAGATCCTGCCTCAGTGGAGGTGAATAATTTGCTCTAAACTGCAGTCTCTCCTGCAGAACAACCCTCAAAAGCAACTCTCAAAATAATCAACTTTCAAAATATGTAACTATATTATGTAACACAATTCAATTCTATTTACAGGAATACAAAAATATCCTGTACCGATAATATAATTTTCTAATAAAATATTACCAGGCATGCAAAGGAAATTGTCTCATATGAGAATGAAGCAAAAATGTGAGATATACTCAAACTGAACAGTTTTTATCTTTTAAAGTTAAAAAAATAAATCTTATTACTTGGGGGAGGGGTTGTGGCTCAAAGGTAAAGTGCTTGCCTAGTACATGCTGAGGTGCTGGGTTCGATTCTCAGCACCACGTTAAAATAAAGGTACTGTGTCCAACTACAACTAAAAAATAAATATTAAAAAATAATATCTTATTAGATACATTTTAAAGCTGGATGAAAGACTGAATATATCCATATAAATATGAAATAAATATAAAACATCAAACTAAAAAATGTGATATTTGAGATAAAAAATATACAAGTTGAGATAATGGGTTAGACACAGCAGAAGAAAACATGGATTATCACAAATATGTAATAAAAGAAACAAATTCAAAATTAGTGACTGAAAAAAGGAAAATAATAAGAACACAATTTACAAAGAGAATTTAAGGCAATGCATAATATGAACAACACAAAAATCAAATAATGAAGTTAAAAATGAAACTAAAATTATATGTAGTTTCCTGATTATAATACTATGATAACTCATTCCAAAAAATCATAAAGAATAACAACAATAGAGAAGAAGTGAGCAGGGGCATATTGACAGATGGCATCACATATATGCGTAATTGGAATCCCATAGGTAAAAAGTGAAAGGGTGGATATAAGAGAAAAATCAGTCTGTAAACCACCAATCTCTGGATGCTGTTCACATACAATTTTTATTAACAAAACCTATTAGGTCTTAATAATCACCTTATTCTATTAACAGCATTGTATAGACATCATATAGTAAATGAATTTGAAAAGTTGGCACAGAAGATGATTTTGATTCATTGAGCTGCTCCTATGATAATTATTTTCAGAGCCCCTTTTTCAAAAGTAAGTTATAAATGTGATCACTTTTAAATCACTTATGAGTGTAAAAATATGGAAAAGAAATTTGAATGGAAATACAAAAATGAAACCATTTAGTATTTGATTGTTTATAAGAAACCTTGCTTTTTTGTATAAATATTTCTTTTTGTCAATACTGATAGTAATTTTCATTAGTCTTTATTATAATTTTCTCATGTAATTCCAGATATATTGTCTCATTTATATCTTTACTATTGAACCAGCTGTAGTAATTGTCTTGTGCAAAATGCATTTCATCATGCTGCCAGTAATATAAAATTATAAGGCCATATGAATGTTTGGACTCTCAATTTATATATTATCATACAATTTATGTAGGATCATGGTCTACCCACTGTGGAGTATTTAACTTCATAGGCGCTTTTGGCTCAACTTTGACTTTTCTAATTCATATTTTAATTAATGCCACACTGTCTCTCTTGCATTTTTGTTGCTATGAATATTTGCGAAAAGTAGCGTATGTTCCCACAAGCTGTTATGAAATGTTCCAAAGTGGAGGTCAGTAAGTCTATTCAGTATTATCTCTAAACTCCAACGTTTACTTCCAAGAATGTATAGAAAATAATTTACTATTGTCCATTCTAATTATACTTGTATTCAGTACTAGAGATTTTAAATGCAGACTAGAAAATCACAAATTGCCTCCATCCACAGGGTCAACATGTTGTTCCATGAAACCCCACTCTATTGTTGTTCTGTTCTTGTTAGCTTTGTTATGATGATTATTAAAAACTTCTATCAGATAATTCATATACTTTAATTTCTTTATATTCAGCTTTTGGAAATGTATTTTCTTCCTTTGATAATATCATCTTTCCCTTTTCTTGTTGTTTTGTTTTGTTTTCCATATGTCTTATAACTTTGCCTTTGGAGCCAAATGTGTGAAAAACCCACTTCATCAGTATTTTTACATTAATTTCAAAAGCCCTTGAGAAATCAGTTGGGACAATGTTTTTGTCACTAGATTTATCACTGTGACTAAAATACCTGACAAAAACAACTTAGAGGAAGAAATGTTTATTTTAGGTTCATGGTTTAGTACATGATTGGCTTTTTCCCTTTTTCTGCGCCTGAAGTAAGGCAGAATAGTATGGCAGAAAGATACTGTGGTGGAGGGAAGATGCTCTGCTTATGGTAACCATGAAGGAGAGGAGGGGAACCAGAAGAACAAGCACGGGACCAGGGACAAGATGGGTAAATCCCAAAGTGTGCCTCCAGTGATTTGTTTTCTCTAGTCACACCCCAACTGCTTACAATTACCACCCTGTAATCCATTCTGATTGTTAATCTATCAAATGGATCAATCCAATGATCAGGTTACACCTTTCATTAACATTTCACCTGTGAACATTCCTGTTTTGTCTCTCATGAGCATTGGGAGAACACCTCATATAGAAATGACAGGTAGAGATCCCAGTGTCCTATTGAACCCTTTGTGTGGGTATATCCCTGGACTTGGGTATGTAAGTTTCACACTAGATAAATTTCCTACTTCTTGTTTTTCAGGAACTCATAACCTCATGTTCCTTCTGATGTCTATCTGTGGTACTATAGATTCTCTTGAGTTGCCTTAAGCCTCTCAGCTCCTCTTGTTTTTAGTAAATCCTAGGCTTCTGGAATGTTCAGTATCCCATCAGAGTTCCAATTTATGTGAGGCAAAAACCTCAAGAATGAAACCTTGGGAAGCTCACTACGTAGCTGAAATGTTGGACACACATTCTGCTTTTTTCATTGCCCCATTAGAGAGGTCACTTTGACATACTAGACTCCTATTCTGCCAGCAGGCATCTGGAGTGATGTGGCAAGATTCTTAGTTATTTTTGGATTCTCAGCGGTTACCAGGTATGTAGAGGATGCTTATTATGTCAGAACTCCAAGAGAGGTAAAGCATATATGTATATTTTAGGTTAGCTCCCTAAAAGGCCAGAGTGTTGAGCACACTCTCCAACCCTTTTTATCTATAGGGAAAAGTTAGGAGTTGTGGTTTTATCTTGCTAGTGTTGTGCTGGGTAAAAGACCAATGGCAAGTGAGTTACATATTAGTTCAAAAAATTAGCTTTGTTCTTAGCATATTCCTATTCTTTGCCAATGCTCATATACAGATAAGACAGAAACTAGTCCTTTAGATAGACCCCTAAAAAGTGTAAATGTTAAATAGAGGTTTCAGTCTTTTTTCCCTCTGTAGGGAGAAGCAAGAAGCTGGGAGTTTTTTCCCTCCTGCATTGCAATGAATCAAAATGAGAAAATATGGTGAATGTGTTTCATTTATTTTTCTACAGACTACAATGCAGCTGATTTTGCCCTTATCAGAGGTGCAGCATTCTTTTTTAATTGGCTTGTGGGTTTATCAAAAAGGGAATTGGTTTAGGCATTCTTGTTGAATCAGTATCTCCAAGGTGGAAAGTCTGGGACTTCCTCTAGTTTCATTTGTTGAGCTCTACCCATTTTCTATAAATTTCAAACCATTTTTTACTCAGGAAATTATCACCATATGAATTTATCATAATGTTGTAGGAGCTATTCAGTGACAAGTTTTATGGCAATTTGAAAAGTTACAGTGTTTCTTACATTACTCCCCAATTACTGATGCTCCTTCACTTGTGATGGGGTACAGTCTAATAAATCTATTATAAATTGAAAACATCATGCATTTAAAATGCTTTTATGGGCTGGGATTGTGGCTTAGTGGTAGAGCACGTGCCCAGCGCACACAGGACCCATGTTCGATTCTCAGCACTACATAAAAATAAAGGCATTGTGTTGTGTCCATCTACAAAAAAAAAAAAAAAAAGATATTCTCTCTCTCTCTTTAAAAAATGTTAAAAATAAAAATTATGACACCTAACTTGTGGATGGATTATCATAATTTATTTAGTAAGAGTACACTGAAGGATATAGGTTTCCCTGGCTCATGAGGAGTTGCAACTAATTTTTGTTTCCCCAAATCTAAAGAGAACATAGTTGAATTTTGCTATCCTAGAGAAAAACAAGAACAATAACAAAATTCACAATTTTGTGTTAGGTTTCTATTAAATGTGCATCACTTTCACATCACCTTAAAGTTAAAAAATTCTAAATAGAGCCATTGTAAATGAAGAGTCACCTGTATTATAATCCTCACATTATTTAGTTACTTGGATTAGACCAACAGATAGTCACACAATTAATATATCCTGATATTGTTCCTCCTTCACAGTTGTGATGATGATGATAAGAAAGAACACTGTAGCATAATATGACTATTTGTGTTATTCTACCAACTTCTGGATGCACTCTATGTATATGATAGTTGGCCTTTATCCTTTCCAAAAAGTTGCTTAGCACATGTATTTCTTTAAATTATATATTTCAAAACCACAATTTCAAAAATATGACAACTTTAGGGCATAGAAAACATCTAGGTAACCCCAAATACTAATTCTTAACTGACTTTTAAAAAAATAAAATAGTAGTTTTTTCACTGTATGACATGGCAAGGGATATACCATAGTATTTAGGAAAATTATAGTTGGGTATTTCTGAATAATCTTCATTACTTGCTGTCTAACTGAGAACATTAGACAGGAATGGCATGTTCATAGTGGGATTTTGTATTGTTTTGATTTTGTTTTTCACTTTCCAGGCAATGGCTGAGACCTGGACACCACAAGACCCCTTGTGTGACTGCTAGAAACCCAGCCCCTCCCTCACACTGGTGAAACAGTGCCTGCCTTCATTATGTATATATCTTCTCTTAATATGATGCTAAAATAGACAAGTGACTTTTGGATTTATGTTTTAATGGCCTGCAGAGTAAATACATTTATGTTCTTTCTACTTTGTTACATATAAGGGTAAGATAAGACCCTATACTCCAGTATTTGGAACTATGAATATTTTTACTTTTGTGGTAAAAGTACCTTTCTGATATAATGAAGTTGCTGATCAGTTACTTTAAAGTAGGGAAATTATTCTGGTGGGCCTATTATAATTAAATATAATGAGCATCTGATAGTAGAGAGAATAAAAAAAAACAACAGACATAAAACAAGAAGAGACACCAGAGAAACATAAATTAGGAGGAGGCCTTGTAATCAGGAATGTGGACAACCTATATAAGAACAAAATGGGTCTCAAATGAGGGTCACAAAGAAAATAGTACTACAACTATGGGGATGGGTTTCTTCTGCCGTAAATGGAATAAGACTACAAGTGACTTGTTCCCCAGAAACTCCAGGAAATATCCCAGACTTGCTAATACTGATTGTACTAAGCTGGAAAGAGCCTCCCAGACATCTGCCCTACAGAACTCTGACAAGTGCATGTTATATAAAGCTACTGATGGTTATAGTTTGTTTTGCACTAATAGAAAACAAATACAGTTTTTTTAAGTGTGCTTACTTTTTATATGTATGTTTTAAAATAAAACTTTTCTCTATCTACTGGCAATTTAAAATATACAGGTCACTACCCAGGTCACTATTAAGTTTCCTAGTCCCAAATTTAGTTTTTCAGAAATTCTTGACTTGAGAGAGCTGCTAATGTATGTATTTAAATCAGAACACACACACACACACATGTATATATGCTGTGTATATATATACACATCTATGTGTATACATACACATAGATGTATATATTTGTAATACATACAAATGTATTATATATAATAATAATATATAATATATATATATATATATATATATATAATCTCCCACAAGAGACTTGGTTTACTGTATTTGTTCAACTGTCCTAATCCTCAATTGTCCTACCACACAGAAGTTATTCTGGGGAAGAGCTGACAATTCGGGAGATCCTCATTTTTATATGAATGCTCTGTAGCTCTGTTGGATTTTCTTCTCTTTTCCCTTTGCCTTTTGCAGCCTCCTTGATATTTGGATATGCAGAAGACTCACTTCTGGCTTTCCTGCTTTGCTGCAGTTTAATTTTATTGTTGTTATTCTATGATTTCAAATATTCAACAGCAGAGTGGTAATAATTTGTATTTAATTATCCATCTGCAACTCAGACATATATATGTATTTTTCCAGTTTCTTAATTTTATCCAGATATCTTTATTCACTATAGATGATATATTTTCTGGAATTTAGAGAACTAAAAATATTAATATAGTTTCTAATGAAATGTGATTACAGTATGGACACATTTTTGCACAATTGATGACAATAAAATCAACAGATAGTCATATCTCAACCTCATTTATTCCAAAGTCTATTACTTTAAAATTTATGTTTGTGTATATTAAAAAAAAATATGAGGCCAGTAAAGTAGTATGACTATATATATACATGTTTTTCATTTTGTGTTTGGTACTATGTTATTTTTTGTTTCATTTCTTAAAAATAGTACAACACAGTAATGATTTTTATTTTTAATGTTATATTTTAAATATTTTCTACACATATTTATATTCAAAGCTATCTTTTAGAACTACTTGCGATTTTCTTTTTCCTAGAGGCCCAAATATAAGACATTTTTATCTTTAGTAGCAAATAGATCTGACAACATGTTTAGCTAGAAAGTCAAGAAGATTAATAATATCTGTTAAAGGAAAATTAAAAACATTCTTTTCCATCTAAGAAGAAAAAACTAAATTACAGCAACAAATGCATTAATGCAGTTAATCCATTACATTTATAGATTCCATTATGTAAATTCATAGATTTTTATCCAACATCGTTTGTTCAAAATAATACAATCTTAAAAGCCATAAATGGAAGCTTGCTAATGGACTCAGATACATTTATAATTTTTAAGCACTAAGGAGTAGAAATGCAAATACAATTGGGCCACAAGTGACTCAAGTCATCCATCCATGAATGGAGAAAAAATTAAACAAAGCAATGAAACAACCATGAATTGTAAATAAATATCATAACTTTTCCCTGCGACAAGAGCCTGGCTATCTAGTAGAATCTAGACATAATGCCAATGAATAAGATGTTCAGTAATTGTTTTCAGTCAAATAAATTCCTAGCTTTGTTAGAATAGTTCTCAGGTGCTTTCCTACAATTTTTTTTTTGTTTTGTTTTGTTTTGTTTTTGTATTTGTTTTGTTTTCCAAGTTTAACGCTTAAGATAATTACAAAGTTGCAAAGGTGATTAAAGATCAGATATGAAAGAAACAGCCAGTACCCCAGTTACCTAGAAAGCTGAGGAAGGGTATCATGAGAGCCCAGGAGTTATTGGCCACCCTGGGCAATATAGCTAAAAAATCTAACAAAGATAAAAGAAAGAATGAAACTATCATTTGCTTCAATCAAACCTCACAGCTCAATAGCCACTGTTGGCTTTTATAGTTGAAACAATCTTCACCTATTTAAACAGTTAAGATGGTCTCCAGATCATGAAGTCCTTAATCTGGGAAACATTTTATTAATATCAAGCCAAATAGTGTTGATTTTAAAAATCAATAAGATTGGGTTGGGGATATAGCTCAGGTAGTAGATGCTTGCCTTGCATGCATAAGGCCCTGAGTTATCCCCAGCACCACCAAAAAAAAAAAATTGCTTAATGCTCAGAATAACAGACAATATTAATAAATGGAAATTATATATTTATTTTCAATGAGCATATATAGACTAGTATTTTTCAAGGTGTTAAGGGAAATACTAGTCAATAGAAGTATCTCAAACAGGACTTTCTATTATATGATATTAATATTACATTATCTTCTGTAAGGCATTCATGACATACATGATTATACTTGACTCAAAGAATACTTTATGTGCACATATATGACAGTTCTTGAATCAATTACATTACTATAGTTTTTAATGGCATTGTAAATATGCTTTAGTAAGCATGAACTCATAATAAAAGTTACAGATTTCATTTGAATTTGGTCATCTTAAATAAAGAAAGCATATTTATATTGCAATCATGTATAAATTTTCAGTATGCATTGAGTAAGAACTCAAATGAGTTCATTTTCCTTGTAATTAGTGACAAAAAATAAAACAGAACAGATGTTTTTATTTCATTTATAAAGAAAATCTGTCAATGGCAGTTAGAAGTTTTAAATATCATGTAAATGATTGACCGGCTACAAGCCAAATACATTTAAAAGCTTCAGTATTCTCATTTGTTTAAAACATGAAGTAACTAAATGATTAGTGGTAGAAATACAATTATTTTAAATGAATAAATATGTAAACATACATCTATTTAAATAAAAATAAATGAATATGCATGTACCAAATTCAATACAATACAAGTACAGGCCCACCTTTACAAAGATAGTGCTTTCCTGATGACATATGGTCACTACATGAATTTATGCCATTGAAGAGACAGAAAAAATGTATATACATCAAAATTCTGAGTCAAATTCATAGGTACTCTCTCCTAGAAGTTACCATTGCAATGGATAAGTTAATCAGTTCCAGGAAGATTCCACTTTGGGGGATATGGCGTTTTCCCAGTCTGTAGCTTCATAATCTTGAACAAACAATTTATCTTAACTTCTATTATGGTATTAAAATTGAACCAATAGGGGAATGGGGTTGTGGCTCAGTGGTAGATCACTTCCCTAGCATGTGTGATGCACTGGGTTTGATGCTCAGCACCACATATAAATAAATGTAAAAAATAAAGGTCCATCAACATCTAAAAAGAAATTTTAATAAACAAATAAATAAATAAAATAAAGGTATTGTGTCTATCTACAACTAAAAAAAATTAAAAATTGAACAAATAGTAGTTTTTACCTGTGCTGGTTTAAATTACCCAAGAAGCAGGTGCCACCATGATGAAAATGTCCAAAAAGCCTAGAAAAATTAGAAACAGAGCTTTATAAAGCTAAGACAGTCATAAAAACAGATTTGAGTTCCAACGCTGAGAAAGGAAAACAGAAGATTAAGGAGGATTAGATAGAAACTTTAGAAGCTGAGGATGATGTAGGAAATTCCAGCAAGTTTGTGGGTGAGTCTGAGGTAAAGACAGGTGTGTTAAGCCTCCAAGCAGTGGCTGTGCAATGGTGTTCCTGGGCAGCTCAATGCTAGGAGTAGCCTAAGCGAAGCAAGGACTTAGAACAGATTCAGAGAAGGATTTCAAGTATAGCATCTGGGGATCATCTAGGCTTCGTGTAGTTGGGGGCCTCCAAGGTGCAGTCTTGTGTTCACCTTTATCCTTTATGAACACAATTCCACTGATGGACATTAAATGTTTTCTGTTACTTGGAGAAGTGAGGTATTTTTCTTTACATCGTGAAATAATCTACACTTTACTTGCAGATGTTTTGGGCTTTGAAGATTAACCACCAATCATAATTGCTAAACCAGAATGTCCAAACAAAAACTGAGAGACATAAAGGATCCAAGAAAAGTCTCCTTCTTGACTTTATGTGTATTTTTCCTAACCTGGCATATCTTCAAGAGCAAGATAGTCTTTCAGAGAAAATATAAAGGTAAATTGGGTATTTCTGCTGTTCTTGACAAAGCACATTCACCAATTACAGAAAATTTATTGCACTGAGGCACTTCCAATGGGATCACTGAACCTCAATATAAAACTGACCCAATTTACAGTTACAGATTCCTAAACTGGTTGCACAGTTATAGCCAATATAGTCACATAAGCAGAATTCCATTTGAACACACTTCAAATAATTTTCAAATTTTGATATCATTAAGATGCTTAAGTGAAACTAATATTATTATTATGTGACATTATATAATAATTTTTAGCTCAGAGCTAAAAATTTTAGTGCAGATTTCATCATGCCCCCCCACCATTTTATTCAGATTCTCTGTAGCAGTATTTGAATATTATGACAATAAAGGACTCAAATTTTTCAGCATCTAGTTATATTTAAGGATGACATTATGTCTCCACTTTATAGTATTTTAATCACTACAAATATGCAATGTTCAAAAGTAGACTATATTCAAATAGAGGACCACTAAGGAAATGAATGCTTGTGGTTGCTGCAGAAGGGTCTCTCAGGACAATCCAGTATGAGAACTTAAAACTATATGACATCCTTGAGGCAAGTAAACTATTTATACTTCAGGGTATAAAGATGTTTGAGGAGGTGTAGACTCAAGCATTTTCTGTAAATATCTGTATACTGCCAACTAATTTTATTTGCTTTCTAAATATTTGCCATAATGAGAATTACAAGGAGCAAGTTTTATGTTTGTTTAAGAGACACGTGATATTAAATTGGACACAGTTAAGGAACCTTGTCAACAACATAAACTGAGCCTTAGTTTCCACATCCATAAAGCAAGATGTAAATGCCTACATCTTAATTTAATACTTGAGCAATACATTTTTAATGGAGTACAATATTTACTACATATCTTGGTCAAAGTAAAATCTCAAAGTTTTAAGCTCATATAATGGGCTTTCACAGGAGAAGGCAACATTTTTCTCATATATATTGTAAAGCAGAAGAAAAGTTAGGTTTGTTTAGTTTATTGAGCCTTCATTTACTACAAAAGCGTAAGTTCTCTTCAGAAGAACTACAATGCCTTAATGACTTTGAATCATGCAACTAAAATTTTAGGAAACTAGGGTGCCCCAAAACTCTATGTTGTGACCATTAATTTAGAAACCTGTGAGGAGTGATGGGGAATTAGAAAAGACCAACAGACACTTATTGTGAGAAAGCTGCAATCAAGTAGGACACTACCACCAGATGGAGGAATAGTGAGCCAGAGGCTAGCTCAGTATGTTTATTATATAGGTTTATCATCAAAAGGATTTTCTGTGAGAAAGTTTCTTCAAAGCATGGAGGATTGAAAGTCAAAGACTAGCAGACCATTGGAATTATCAACTTGTGCTCATAATTCTCTAATCTCTGGTAGCTGGTGTCTGAACTCAGGGTCAAAACTGATAGGCCCATGCCATGCACAGAATCTTCTTTAAACAGTGTATCACCCAAGCACTGGGCAGTCTTGACCTGCGCAGGTTGTTCCTAGCCCAGGCATGCAGCTCCTGCTGTAGGACAGTTGAAGACAATGATTCAAATCACCACTCCTGACACTAGGGCTTCCCCCAAATTGTTCAAAAACTTAATTATTTCCTTTTCTGATTCCTTCTTCCCTTCTTCCCTGCCTCTGTAGCTCCCTTCTGTCCCTTCCTTACAAAACAATAATTATTGAAGTAAGTAAATTAAGGCTAATTAACAGCTGATTGATTCTGTAATACTTTGAAATAATTTTTTAGAAATTCAGTTCACATTCAATTAGTTTACTCCATAGATACACATGTGTTTAAATGATGTTTGCAACCTTTAGAAATTAGAAATTATCATAATCCAAAGCTTGTGGTCGTGTCACTCTGTAGCAGATTAATCTGTCTTTAGCTAACTTAACACTCTTATTTTGCATTCTTTCTTTAATGAGTTCTTTGAATACCTATGATCATGAGCTACTGTCTTCCTGCTAGTGCCTTTTTAATAAATAGAGAAAAAAATAATTTAAGGCAGAAACCCAAAATCAAATACTAAACACAAAAATAACAGAAACAGAAACAAAGTCTGAAAAATTTGCATTCACCTATCTTTTTTCCTACATTTCCTTATTTATCCCATTATAACTGTACTATCTTCACAATGTAGCACTCTAATTTATCCTATTATTTTGTCTCTTGAATTAGAAAAAATTGTAACAAATTATTCTATAGTACAATTATGAATATTGATTGTAATTACCTGGCAAAACTAAATTATTGAGACTTTTGTGTTATCAGAGAAACAGAATTTGAAACCTTGCATAGAGGAGGGAAAAACACTTGTGAAAGTTAAGGCCAAAAACTTTGGAAAGAGGGAGAACCTGAAATGCAATTCTCTATTCTAGATGTTATAATAGATGAAATCATACTCCACAAGGCCTTTTGTGAGAGCTTTATTTCATTTAACATGATATTTTCAATGTTCAACAGCATTGTAATATTTTCATAGCCAAAGGATAATTGTTTTTGTTATTTTTTTTATATTTGACAGAAGAATTCATTATAATTCTTATTACAAATACATAGCACATTTTATTCATACCTCTGGTTGTATAGATAGTATATTTACACAAATTTGTGTCTTCATACATGAACTTTGGATAGTAATGATCATCACATTACACCATAATTAATTACCCCATGCACCCTCTCTTCCCCTCCAACTCCTCTGGCCTATCTAGAGTTTCTCTATTCCTCCCATGCTCCTGCTCCCTATCCCACTATGAATCAGCCTCCTTATATCAAAGAAAACATTCAGCATTTGGTTTTTTGGGATTGGCTAACTTCACTTAGCATTATCTTCTCAAACTCCATCCATTTACCTTCAAATGTCACGATTTCTTTTATTGCTGAGTAATATTCCATTGTGTATATATGACACTTTTTTTTTTTTTTATCCATTCACCTATTGAAGGGCATCTAGGCTGGTTCCATAGTTTAGCTATTGTGAATTGTGCTGCTATAAACTTTGATGTGGCTGTGTCCCTGTAGTATGCTGTTTTTAAGTCCTTTGGGTACAGACCAAGGAGAGGGACAGCTGGGTCAAATGGTGGTTTCATTCCCAATTTTCCAAGAAATCTCCATACTGTTTTCCATATTGGCTGTAACAATTTGTAGTCCCACAAGCAGTGTATGAGTAGACCTTTTTTCCCCACATTCTCGCCAATACTTATTATTGCTTGTATTCATAATAGCTGCCACTCTGACTGGAGTGAGATGAAATCTTAGAGTGGTTTTGATTTGCATTTCTCTAATTGTTAGTGATGATGATTATTTTTTCATGTATTTGTTGACTGATTGTACATCATCTTCTGAAAAGTGTTTCTTCAGGTCCTCGACCCATTTATTGATTGGGTTATTTATTCATTTT
Organism: Marmota marmota marmota; assembly: GCF_001458135.2. NCBI lineage: Eukaryota > Metazoa > Chordata > Mammalia > Rodentia > Sciuridae > Marmota > Marmota marmota. The sequence goes on from NW_025999961.1 coordinate 11,488,874, forward strand.
TTTTGGTGTTTAGTTTTTTGAGTTCTTTATATACCTTAGTGATTAGTGCTCTATCTGATGTGTGAGGGGTAAAGATTTGCTCCCAAGATGTAGGCTCTCTACAACTCACAAATTGTTTCTTTTGCTGAGAAGAAACTTTTTAGTTTGAGTCAAAGCCATTTATTGATTCTTGATTTTACTTCTTGTGCCACAGGAGTCTTATTCAGGAAGTTGGGGCCTAATCCCACATGATGGAGATTAGGGCCTACTTTTTCTTCTATTAGATGCAGGGTCTCTTGTATTTCTAAGTCCTTGATCCATTTTTAGTTGAGTTTTTTTTTTTTTTTTTTTCCGTTTTGTGATGGTGAGAGAGGGTTTTATTGGGCTTTTGATT
>NW_025999961.1:11489906-11517750 GCF_001458135.2 Marmota marmota marmota
TTTTTTTTTTTTTTTTTTTTTTTTTTTTTTGTATGGTGAGAGATAGGGGTTTAATTTCATTTTGTTGCATAAGGATTTCCAGTTTTCTCAGCACCATTTGTTGAAGAGGCTATCTTTTCTCCAATGCATGTTCTTAGCTCCTTTGTCTAATATAAGGTAAATATAGTTTTGTGAATTAGTCTCTGTGAAGTTGTTTTTACTGTCTTCTTTACCTACCTGTAAAATGGCAACAATAATTCATGTCACCTCATGTTGATAATTTTTCTATGTTCTTTTACTTATAAATAACAGTTGACTGTAATTGTATATATTTATACAAACAAGAAGTATATCTCATTCAAATTAGGTTCCCAGTCCTGTGTTTATTCATGTTGTGGAGATTGATAACTTCTTATATTTATATGATTAGTTCTATTTATCTATTAATCAGCCCATGTATATTTGTATTACTTAAATTTCCTCATTATCATAAAAAAAATACCTTTATGAACATTCAGGTATAAGTTTTTGTGCCTCAAAGATTTTAACTTAATTTTCCTGTATATATTATTAAGAATGGAACTAAGGATTCGTATGGTAACAATGTGGTAAATAGTTTGAGAAACTGCAAAACTGTTTCCCAAAGTTGTACTATTATACATTCCCATATTTAGATTGAGTTTTCCATTCATTTCCTCTCTCTTCATCCTTGAAATATTCATTATATTTTGCCTTTTAAAATTTTGTCATTTGTTGCATGAAGTAGAAAAATAATAAATACATTTCATTCTTGTTTTGATTTTCATTATTCGAATGACAATTTTAATATTAATGTACTTATTATCAATTTGTCTATTTTTTCCATATAATTGTCCATTCGAATAACTTACATTTTTTTTAATTTGTATTATCTTATTATTGCTAATTTTTAAACATCCTATATTCAGAATATACATCCTCCTTCAAAATTAGAATTTTGTAATGTTTTCTTCCATTCTATAGTTTGTACTTTCAATTATTTGAACACTTCAGAGGAGAAAACTTCAAATTTGAGGAGGTCCAGTTTGTCTATTTATTTATTTATTTATTTATCTATTTATTTATTATCACTCATGAATTTGGTACAGTATTAAAGAAATAATTGCCCTAGCTATGACTACAGAGGTATTCTTCTGAGTTTTCTTACTTTAAAATGATACATTTAGGTCTATAATGAATTTTAGTTAATTTCTGTTGTGAGATGGGGGACTGTACATATTCTTTTACTGATGGAAGTGCAGCTGCCCCAATGTCATTTGTTCTGAGGACTATTCTTTCCCCACTGATCTGAATGACACCTTTGCTAAAAATGAATTTACCATGAATCTAAGTGTTCAATTCTGGATGCATGATTCTATTCAATTGACTAAGACATCAATATTTATGGTATTTTCAACAGTGTCATGAATACTCTGGATTTGTAGTAAATTTAGAAATAAGGAAGTATAGGTCTTCTTATATTGTTAATTTTAATCATTTTTGCCTATTCTGGATTTCTTGCATCTATATTAATTTTAAAATTTCTTTGCCAATTTCTAAGAAAAAAGGAAAGCCAGACTGCTGGGAATTGTATATGCATTATGTCAAATATGAAGAAAATTTCAGAAGTATTGCCATTTTAACAGTATTATCTTTAAATCCATGACATGGGAATTTTTTCCTTGTGTTCAAATCGTTAATATCCTTCAACAATATTTGTAATTCAACATTTGAGCATTTCACTTCTATATTTCTACATTTTTTGATGCTTTTCTAAATAAACTTGTGTTCTTAGTTTGATTTTCAGATTGTTCATTTCTGGCATATAGAATACAATTGATTTTTTGTACATTGCTCTTGTACACTGTAATCTTACTGAGCTCATTTCTTAATTTTAATATCTTTTAGTGGATTTTGAAGGGTTTAGTATATGAAAGATTATGCTATCTGCTATTATAGTTTGGCTTATTTCTATTCAGTCAGGATGCCTTTTATCTCCTTTTCTTACTTAAATTGCAGCAGATAAAATTTTCAATATAGGTTTTATAGAGGTATGAAAGTGGATGTTATCTTCCTCATGTTTTCAGATAGTATCTACACTTTGTATTAAGTATTATGACAGTAGAGTATTTTTCATGGATACTAATTTCAGTTTTGGGACTTTGCTTCTACTCCTATTTGTTCCCATGCGTTTATCATGAAAGAATGTGTTTTTTTTTTAAATGTTTTTTCTTTACATCGTGTTTCCTATATGGTTTAGCTCTTATTTTATAAATAAAGCACATTATAATTATTGATTTTGAGTGGTAAATAAATTTGGTCTTCCTGGAATTAAAATTATTAGCAATAATATATTTTGTATATCATGAATTTGGGTAGTTTGGGAAATATTATTATGAGAATTTGAACTTCCAAGTTCATTAGAGGTTTTTATAATTTATATGTTGTATTGGGTCAGATTTTTTGTTAAGGCTGAAAAATATACCATGGTATGTATATAATGCAGTATATTCATCCATTTACCTGCTACTGGATATTTAGGTTGTTTTTACTTTGAGGCTATTGTAAATTATACTCAACAAATCTTCCAACTATTACTGTTTCTTAATCGATACTACATGTCTGCCAATTCTAAGCTCTGTGTCTGTCAGACTTTCTGCTTTATCTCTGAATTTCATTGCTCATGTGAGTCTTTCTGAATAAATTAGTCTATGTGCCTTCTTAGATTAACACTTATTCTATTTTTGTTCCTTCTGTTAAGAATTTAGGAACACTGACACACTTTCTGAGTTGACCCATGAATTTCTTTGGCTTCTGGTAGATTTTCCAGAGACCAAGTAACCTGCAGAAATTATTCCATGATTCAAAACAAAGCTAAAAATGTCTGTTTTTCACTTCTTTCTCCATGGCTTAATTGCATATGACTTTGTGTTTTTATTTCTGAATTTTTTTTTTTACTCAGTTTATGGTCTTTGTTCTCTTGGTCAATATTTATATCTCTGTTAGGTTTTTTTTTGTCCCTCTGAACTTTTTCTTTGAAATTAAAAAAATAATAATAATAAAAGTATGCTGGGGATGTGGCTCAAGTGGTAACGCACTCACCTGGCATGTGCAGGGCGCTGGGTTTGATCCTCAGCACCACATAAAAGTAAAATAAAGATGTTGTGTCCACTGAAATCTAAAAAATAAATATTAAAAATATAATAATAATAAAAGTAATATAGTTAATTCATTTGTTTATCTTGTCATGATTATATTTCCTATGATCACTTAAAGTTTAAAGAAATATATTTATTTAATAATTAACTGTTGTCAATCCCAAATGATGATTGAAATACTTGTAACTTTACTCTGTATAAGCTTGCCAAACAAGAATCTTATATTTTTAACTAAAAATATTTATTTTCTTCAAATAATGACATATCCTCATCAGAAACCTAAAATGTGTATCTATTTCTTATGAAATATTTCAAGCATCATATTACTTTGCTTTTTTTTTTTTTGCTCCCCTGTCAGATATTCATTCTTCTTAGATAAAAATCCAACAATGAATTTTTATGTTAATTTCTGTTTATTACATTTTTTTCAGTCCATTCCACATTTTAAACTTAATGACTCAGACTATAAATTTATCAAGACTTTTAAAATATATATAATATGTATTTATTTGGAATAAACAAGTAGTATGTTTCATAAAATCAACTAAAGAATTTTTCAAAATTTTATTTGCTTATTCATTTATACTCATGTAAGTTGAGCAAATATGAATGTTCATTTTTGTTTTTTATGTTAATATGTATTTGTTGGTATCATCTACTGATACAAGATTGAAAATACATTATGTAATTGATGCTGTCCATATCACATATGTTAGCTAGTTTAAATTGGTATTAGATGAATAGTTTTTGTTAAAAGGAAACATTTTGAATTGATGGATTATATTATAAAGCTTGTATTTAGCTGTACATATCATCAATAAACTTGAAGTGTCAGAAGATAAAATGTCTATTGACAAGTAATTCTGTCCTTGTGCCACAGTATATGTTTTATGTTATCTTACTTTTAGATATAGAATGTTTTCAAACATGTAATGAGCTAGAAAAAAAGGTTCAAAAAACTTATAAGAGGCAAATAATTCTTAGATAATGCATTTTGAATTTATTATTGCTGTGGGTATGTACATGACTTTCATGACCAATGTAATTCTGCAACCTATACACTCAGAAAAATGAGAAATTATAACCCATCTGATTCAAATGTACAATATGTCAAGATCATTGTACTGTCATGTGTAACTAATTAAAACAAATTTAAAAAAAGAAAAAAAGTAAAAAATAAAATAAAATATATGGTTATTGTAAAAAATGATATCTAAATTAAATATTAATGGTAGCAAGATTGAAGGTATTATACATGCTTCAAAAGTAGTGAGTATACAGCCTTCAATCTTTTATAGAATATAAGCATTTGACCCAGAAGGCTCCTTCTCACTGTGTTGTATTGTTTTTCCACAAAGAGAGAATATATAAAAGATAAGGCTGATGGAAAGTTTTTACTACATCAATTCAAATGCCTTGAGCTTGAATTTATTCGGAGGCTAGTTATTGACAGCAAAAGAAAGCCTTTGCCTAGGAAACTCCAGTAAGACCTAACATTTAAGAAAATAAATATAAAGGAACAGTTAACTGATTTCTACAGTAACAATTCTATGACTCTAGTCAAAGAATGAAGAGATTATAATTTTAAAAATTTTAGACATATCATTTGTTAGAAGTAAACATAAAAACAGATTTAATTAAATTTCTGCACATATTTTAACAGAAACCTAAGTGCTTTGCAGAAATTATTCAATAATCTGCTAATGAAACTGTATACACTAGAGGAAAATGAGATGACCGTAATCATTGTGTGAAAAGTCTGGGGTAGTCCAATCTATTCAGAGGCAATTTATATTGCATCTGATAGGAACACATTTCATACACTGTGAATCAGTCAGACTTAGGCTGTGAGCTTCTTAGCTACAGAATTGAATAAACATTGGTCCATTCGCTGACTTATGACTGGAGTCCTAAGCGTTTTTTGCATAGTAACATAATGAAAAGTATTTATGAGCTGAACTGTAATCTTAGATTTTAAGGTTGGTTAATTTTGGCAATGACTTGAATCTCCTTTCCATAGAGTTATTAAAAAATCAAATTTCCTTGGGATGCTGAGGCAGGGATTGCAAGTTCAAAGCCAGCCTCAGCAACTTTGTGAGGCCCTGTCTCAAAAACTTAAAAGGGTATGGGATGTAGCTCAGTGGTTAAGAAAGTGGCCATGGGTTCAATCTTTAATCCTGGTGCCAATAAATAAATAAATAAATTTCCAAAACATGCTACTAACACCATATTGACAGATGCAATATGATGGTTAGGATGGGTCTGATGATCACTTGCAGGATGTAGGTCAAGTTGACCATGCGTAGATTAAAGAGGTATTGGTATGCATTGCTACTTATATGAGATATTACAAGTTATCAAATTCAATCAGCTGAGTGGTAGCAGACTGGCAATTGTTTCATGTGTGGCTTTTATCACTGCATTCCTCTAACTTAAAACCAAACCTGCCATCCCTATTTTCCTTTAAGCACTGCTGATGCAGTTAAATATTTTATATATGTAGTTTCAAATCTTTAAAACAGAGATGTTTTTATGTAATCAGTTTCTGACTTTCAAATATCAAGCACTTTGATTAATATTAAAATATGAATAAATAATTAAGAACACAATTGCATTATCATCCAATGTCTGAACATGGAAAAGATGAGTTGATTAACTCCAATTATTCTGTGTGATACATATATTGATATAAATTACACACACACACAAAATAAAATGAATTCACAAAATATTCTCCAGGTTTCATTGTGGGACATTAACTTTGTGAATAAGAATGAGCATATTATATATGCATATCACTCAAGTGTATGGCAGAGTGTCTGGTATAAAGAACTCTTAGCTACACGGTCTTTAATATGGGTTTCAATTAGGGCTCATGTACTAATAAACATTGATAAAATTAGCACTACATTCTAAGCACTAAATATCCAGATATTTGCTAGTGTGCAGAAGCATACAAAATAATGGAGGAATTGACAATTTGGGTGTGGATTATATACGTACTAGACACATGAAGTGTCATATTGCCTTTGTGGTTTAAGATATTAATTTCTGTCAGTTTACCAATGTAATATAAAGTTGATTAGTTTAATGAACTGTATTTTCTGGGCTTGATTATGATATCTCCTTTAACTAAAATAAAATTTCATGGCATTGCAAGAAATTTTTTACCATATTATATACTACAACTAGTAACAATAATTTAATTTTACTTTGTTTTTTGGTAAAATAAACTTACATTAAAGGGATTGGTATGTACATGTGAAAGGGAATCTTTTAATAAAACTCTATTAATATTCAGAATATTCCTTGTTTTTAAAAGAGAAGAAAGAATTGATGGAATAGAGTTGGATAGGCTACATATCACAATTTTATTCACTCTTGAACAAATTAATATAACTAAACATACATCTTCCTATTAAAAATGTATAAACATGATGTGATCTCTTTATATGAAATGAACCAAAAACATTATTTGCATTTACATTTAAAGAAAGAAAGAAGAAGAAAGAAATCAGTGGTTAAATGATTTATCTGGGATAAAAATAATCAGTGGTTATTTGGAGCACTCAGTAATATACTACTTTTATATAACAAGTTAAACAGTATGAATTTGTTGGTAATACAACATAGAATATTTGTATCTCAAATAGAAATGTTTTACATAAAATCAAGAAAAAAATTTAAAGAAAATAGCAAGAGGACTGAACCACCATTTCTCTTATGCTATTCACCTTGTATTATATTATGCAATTATATAAATTTTTATCTTAATATAACTACTAGAATCCATGCCTATCTTAAAACAAGTAACAATGATAAATAGGTGGTTTTCTACTAGGGAAGTGACATAAGTCATGTCTCTATACATGTCTTTTTAAATCATAAATTCAATGGAAAGAGAAAATCATTTAAAAAAAAACCTTCATTACACATCTATGCAAGATCTAGGAGTCAGAGTATCTAGTGTACTTCAATTTATATATAAACGAGAGAAACTTCAGAATCTGAGATACAATAGGAGAGTAAAGAGACAGAGGAGAGGAGAATGCAGTGGAGTTCTATTGGTACCAGGTTAAAATATATATATCTCCCTGATTAGAATCCTATCCTGAGAGAAAATCAATGAGAACTGGAGAGATTTAGCATAGGACAGCACTGGCTTTTGGGAAACTAAAGTAGCTTCTCAATTGGTTATTTCCAGCATCAGAGGCGCCAGCCTTAGAAAATCAGGGCTGGTGCACAAGAACTTAGACAAGAGGGGTATAAAGAGGGGTTGACTTTTTATAAACAAAAAGAGAATAAAATAAGAATAGAAATTAGAGTTCCCCTGTAAGGAGACACGTAGATTTCTGAAACCATGGCTGTTGTCAACAGAAGTACTTATTGAAATAAATGCAATTTGTTTTACCAACAGTAGAGTTGATCTTATAATATGAAACTCTGTAGACCAATGTAAGTATATCACATTATAAAAAAAAAAAATTGTTACTGCTTCTCAGAGTCCAAAACATATAATATATTGCACAGAAAAAATCAGGAGTCATACACCAAAAACTATAAAAGGCACTTAAAAAAGTATAAAAAGAAAACACAGAAAGTAAAAAAGTTTTCACACAATGAAAATATTGAGTCAGCTCAGAAAAATATGAGCAGTATGCAAAATAAATTAAACATTTTAAACTAGCATTTTCAGAAATAATAATGCATAATGAATCAGTAAGCTATAAAATAAGATAGAATTTAAAATATGAGGTAAAAATAATTAATAAAGAATATTATCAAATCAAAACACAGGGAAGACAGAATTACAATATGCCCAAATAATAATGTATCATTTTAAAAGTAAAATACTCAAGAGGATAAAAAATAAAATACTGAGTGTTATTTCCATCACCTTGACTCTAACTGCACATCTTCCCCTAATTTTAACACAAACCTGATGTGTGAATGCAGTTCACAAAAAATACCATCTAGGGCTGAGAAATAATACTGAGAATTCTGATTTATATTAATCTATCTGTGGAAAGTTTCAACATAGAACATAGAATTTGTGTTGCTCTTGACGATTTTTTTCATGGAAGGAAAGGTGTTTAACAATTTTTTTAGTTTCCCTCAACCTTGCCCTTACCTTTATAAATACCTTATTAAACAATTTTTACTCTGATTGATCTTTTTCATCCTTGAATCTTGAATAATGGATTTTTAATTATAAAAGAGTAAAATATACCTCATCTCATATCACAGACAATGTATACACGAGTACCAGATTAATTGTATATTAAAATATAATGTATGAAATGCTAAAACTTTTAATGACAATATCTGTTGTAATTTTGTGAAGAGAAATGGAAAACAAAAAAAATACAAAATTGAAAAAAAAAACCTGAAAAAGTCTTTTCTAAGACATTAACTACATTGTTGAAGTATTATGGAATGGTTCACTTTAAAAATCTTTATTTGCATTAGGAGAACCAATCAAAAGTGGAAATAAAATGAACTGATAATATTTAAATTTTATTAACTCTATAAAAGTGAAAATAAGTTGATGGGATAAAACAGAAAGAAGGACATAAAATGAGATCATTGGTGTTTGCAAAGGTCATGGGTGAGAGTCACGTATACTGGATGAGGCTAATAAAATAATCAGTAACCTAAATAATTAAACAGGAGGCTAAGGGCATTATAAAGTTTACAAGCATAAGGTAACCATTTGAGAAAAATTAGAACTTTCATAAATATGAAAATTAGTACAAATGATCAAAGAAAGCATATGGTATAGAAAGAGATATTTAATGTACAATTAAGATCTATGAAAATACAAAACTAAGATATAAATCATGGAGTATTTTAAATTGTATGCTTTCAAAATATCTCTCTAATACAATTCTGTTTATTTGGCTCAAGTACTTACCTAAAATAGATATTTCTAAAGTCTACAGAGATGGGCAAAAAATATACCAAACATCTATATTATTAAAGTTAGGCAAGTTTCTCAAAATTAGTTTTGAAATGCATGACTTTGAGGAAGATTTGGTCTAATAGGATAATCTGCTTGCATAATGTGGATAAAATAGAAGCAGAATACAACAGTTACTAATACGGCATTATGTAAAAATGTGGATGTGTAACCGATGTGATTCTGCAATCTGTATTTGGGGTAAAAATGGGAGTTCATAACCCACTTGAATCTAATGTATGAAATATGATATGTCAAGAGCTTTGTAATGTTTTGAACAACCAATAAAAAAAATAAAATCATAAAAAAAGATAAAAATTGATGTTCTTATTCATCGTGTAAACCTGTGTGTGTGGGGGGGGTTAGTCCTTGTTCCCTCCGGACCTGTAGGAGAGATAGGGAGATAACACCCAGACCAGGAGGAGCCAAGAAAGGAGAGGGTGGACTGACCGCCAGCACCCAGCCCTCCCTCACTGGAGGACAATCAGAGGCGTCAGGGAGACCAGTCAAGGCTGGAGCTCATTTATTTAGGAAGCACACACAGCTAATATAAGGCACAGGAGCCAATCAGGATAAAGGTCAGCCAGATGAGGAGAGTTCACTTGTACACCCATTCTACAGATAGGAAGGGGACACACAAGCTGTCCACAAGGGCGGAAGTGTTCTGAGCCTCTCCTAGAGGTGGTCCGATTTTTCGTCAGAACCCATGGTATTGCCTTCTGTATGATCGCCAGGCACCATCTTAGCCATGTGTGGCCCCAAGACCAGGAAGTGAGCATCAGTCTGCAAGTTAGGTTTCCTTTTCTCCATCATAGGTTTCCTTTTCTCCATCATAGGTTTCTATTTCTCTGATGTAATGTGCCCTACATAAACCAATTTTAGAATTGAAATTTAGGCTTAACAGAAATCAGATACACAAAATATTATTTCATTATGTCATATCAGTTAAAATGATTACAGATTTTTAAAATAGTTATCTTAGAGTCCTTTGATTTTTTAGCAAATAATCATTGTGAGTGTTTACATAATAAAATAAAATCTGAAATAATTAGAAAATTGAACATTTGCTATTATTTTTTTCAGACACGGTGTTACAAATGAGAAATAGTGCCATTAAAAAGAAAAAATGTGAAATGTGAAGATAGTTTTTTTCAGCTTCTGAGCATTTCATCAAACACTTAGTTGAATTAGGTTTCATACTTTTCTGAACTTAATGTTCCAAGATTTTCACTAATGACCAAATAGAGCATGTGCACTGAGATGGTGTCTTTCTTCAATAGATGAAGATTGTTTAATACTCAGGACAACTCAAGACAATTAGTATAATGGTAAGAATAAGTGTATGGCTATTAACATATATTTTCTTCATCCAGAAAATTAATTGATCAAATGCACATAGTAGAAACAGATATTTCACCACCATATGAAGAACTCAGGCCAACAGAGTCACATCTGAATATTTACAACAGAAAGCTTTGAATACATAATGTGAAATATTTGTTAGTGTTTCCCTAATTCTACACAAGAGGCAGAAAAGGCTCACAGTGAAAACAAACAAACAAAAACAGTGGCAGTAAACCCACCTTGTGTTACCTAGCTCCCAAACCAAAGAGCAAGTTGGTTATAGCCCTATAGGCTCTTGTTTTTTGTAAAGTTCATTGCCAGATATAGTAAACCAAAAAAATATTTAAAACAACAACAACAAAAATAACAACAGCAACAAAAACAAAAACAAAAAAAAGACTGTTGAATGTTCACAATTTAGCAAAACTGGAGAAAATTTCTGCACCTATCAGTCATGTTTCATGCATGGTTTTTCCCCTGTTTCCACTGGTTGACATAGAAGTTTTCAACAAATGCCTAGTGTATTAGTGTATTACATGAAGAGTTCAGAGTGGTCTCTAACAACGAGTCAAATAAGTAACTAGAAACAAATCTCATTATTTTCTATCCATGTTTTATGATCAAATATTTTTAATTTACTCATCAGTATGGAAATAACATCATTTTGTGAGTTTTCTTGACTGAAATTTAATATGTACTACAAAGCCAATTTGATCAAGATGGAATCTTGATGTTCCATTGTTCCATGTTAGATTGAAGACAGGATTATAAATGAGGGAATTCAAGCATACTTCATTGGTATTCACTTAAAATTATGGTTAGTTTGTCATATCATATTTACCAAGTAGTCAGTTTTTATTTATTATATTTCCAATATATATCATTACTATAATTAATATATTAATTAATACTCCAATATAATTACTATATTACTAAAACCATGAAAATTAAACAATTTTGCTTACTTGCTACATCCAATAAGAAGAATATAAATGCCATTTAGATATCATTTTTTCCTAAGATTTAACAATATAAAAAAAATTATTAAGAAATGGGCACCCATGCAAACTTGGTAGAAAACCATGGGTCATAAGATGGGTAAAAATTACTCATGTACTATGTAAAGGAGAGAGAAATCACTTTAGCATAAGTCTCTGGGGTCAAAAAATGTTTCATATAAATTAAATTAGAATTTAATTTATATGAATGTGTTTAAGCAAACTATTTTGAAAGAAAAATGATGAAAGTCAGAAGAAAATCTTTGTAAAAATAATGCACACCTGAACACACAAGTATGTCTAATAGACAGTTTAATGGGTGCATATTGTTTTGGGCCAGGCTATATGGGGAATGACCAAACAAACTCCATTTTACCCTGAGAATCCATATCATGTAAGAAATGCTTCTCCCATGGGAAAGCTCCGCCTCTGTCCCATTAATAGTTACCTTGCATAGCATACTTGACAACACAAAATAGCAATTGTTATACAATGTAAAATTCTTCTTTTTGGTTTACATTTTTCTTGGGCAATGTACCTTGTCAGATATTGATTGTGTAGACATTAGTAACCATTCTCTAACATGTACTAAATAGGGTCATTTTGATCCCCTTCCCTTCTGCTTGCTGTTATACCAATCTGGAATATTCCATGGGAAATATCAATGTACCCATTGTATTGTCTAACTGCTCAATTCAGCTTCTTTAACAGCTTGCTTTCACTGTGACAACATGGATGAGTCCAGAGAATATCATGAAAAGTGAAATAAATCAGGCACAAAAAGACAAATATTGTATGATCTCACTTTTATGTGACATATGAAAAAGTTACCTCACAGAAGCAGAGTATAATGGTGGTTACCAGGGGTCGATTGGAAGGAGGAGTATGAGTAGATATTTTTCAAAACATACAAAATTGCAGTCAGTTGAAAAATTAAATTCAGGAGATCTCTTGTACAATATGGTGACTTGGGTGAATAACAATGTATTATGGTTGAAAATTGCTAAGAGAGATAATTTGATTGTGATAAATATATGATACAATGGATGTTAATTAGTGTGGCTTAAGCTCACCAAAATGTGTCTCTATATCACATATCATATTGTGCACCATAAATACATACAATTTTTATTTGTCAATGAAAATAAAAAAATATAAATCTGAGAAAGTTTGAGTGAGATTAGTCTAAACAGAATATTAAGTATGAGGAAAATAAAATTGGGTTGTGAAAAAGAAAACATTGAGTAATTTCATGTCATTGATGCTGTGTGTTTCTGTGTTTGTAAAGTGAAATATCATCAGACCCTGAGGGAGAGCTATGAAAAAGAAATAACAGAGAAGAACTTTATGGAACTGAGCAAAATTCAGTGAAAGCAGGAACTGGAGATTTGGCAGTAGAACATTGCCAAAGAATATTCTTGGTCATATTTTAAAATTGTCTTTATATCTCCTTTGGGCAACTAAAAGAAAAACACTTGCTGGTCTTTGTATGAAAACCAAGACACAACTCAAACTCCATCACTTTTTCACATAAAATCTTATCCAACACCAGCTTTAACTGTTTTTTGTCAGGAAGGTTATCCCCAGAAGTTTTCTCACATGTTTTATGCACTTTAAGGAACACACACTAAGAGGGGGAAATGTCTCACTTGAGTATTGGTGCAAGAGAAATCAAGGATTATTACAAGTGGCATTATTTTTGTTATTGTTGGTCACAACCTAATAGGTCAGAACCTATTGTTCTTTAGTGAGTGTGCTTGAAATAAAATCATCATCATCTGGGCCTGAGGGAATCTGGAAAATCACATCTAGAAGAAACTCTACAATTTTTCAACAGAAAGTAAATGTACTAGTTGGAACTGGAGAGGAGCAGAATATAGGGCACAATTAAAATTTGTTTCACATTCTTACATAACTGTCAACATAAAGTACCATTTCAGAAAAGGATCTTTCAGAAAGCAGAAGACTATTTAAGGATAAGGCTTTTCTCAGGAATATAGTGGTGAATTTCACATTGAAATTCTTAGAAATGCCAAGGTGTTGTCAGAGATTACCAAGTGTTAAGAATTTGGGGATCTTGGAAGAACGGTGGAATGCTGGTTAAGAATCTGTAATAACATGATAGAAGGAACCCTACAAAGGACTGTCAGATGTTCAACAGTTTGTAGAGGAATAACCTAATTATTCCATACCACCAAAATTTACCAAGTGCTCCTTGCTTCCATGCATAAGGTTCATATACCACAATGCAACAATATATATATAAGAAAATAGATATTAGAAGAACAATACAGTGTGATTTTTCAAAAGAAGAAACTCATTTAGATAAGAAAATATTGACGTAAAAATTTAAATAAGTGGAAGGGTTAATGTGAGAATCAATATAAATATTGACTTTCCACATAATTGATAAATATTATAGAATTTTACATCAATATAGAATTTAAATTCATTTTCTTTTTTCTTTCTTTTTTTGTGGGAAGAGGGAGACCAGGGATTGAATTCAGGGACACTAAATCCACTGAGCCACATCCACAGCCCTATTTTGTATTTTATTTAGAGTTCATGGCTCCACAAGGAAATACAAGAGAATGATAATTAAAGAAAGTGCATTAAGATTCTTGAGGAATAGGTGAGACAATCATTTTAATTTTATTAACAAATAATTATATAAGAAAAGTCAAATTGACATCTAGAAATTTTCTCTCAAGGAGAAGAATGAAGTTTAGAATATTTATGTGACCTTGTTGTAAAAACCTCTCAGTGGATTTGGATCCATTGAATTTTGATAGTGCATCCATATCACCACTGGTGCATTTTGTAGTTAAAGAGAAATCAGAGAAAATAAAATAATTTGATATGCACTATATACCTAGAAATTTCTCACACACAACATATATATTAAAATATTATTATTCACATAGTGAATCACTGAGATAATGGAGTAGATTTCTCTCTCTCCTCTTGAACAAATGCCATGGACACTAAAGTCAACATGATCTAGAAGTAAAATGAAGATTTAGTGTAGGAATCAGAGCCATAACCTGGGGGAATGTTTTTGTACTAATTTAAAAAAAAAAGTGCTTGGATGAGAACGGTGGAGAAATTTAGTATTGAGCTGAAATTTCAATTGTGTTCCTTTTATTGATTTAATCAGATGGACATGATTTCAAAAGATTGCCTGTTGATTTACGTAAACCTGTATCTAACACTGGTCCACTCAAAATGGCTTCTAAAGGTTCAAAAATTTTTATCATATTTAAAAGAAAAGATAGTATAAGTTCAATGCCATAAGTTTTACTTCTCTTACTTATTGCGAAGAATAGAGTGAAGTATGGAATACCAGATTCTTTGAACAAAATTTTTTCCTGGTCTCTCTTAGAGTCATAAATGCTTGGGCTAGCATTACAGTTGCAACAGTTTTTCAATCTCAGCAATTGTATTATGATATATATATATATATATATATATATTAGATCTCCCAATGTTTCCAGTTTTCTGAACTTATGGCAAATATTATTTGTAGAATTGTTATAGTATTCCCAGTCAAGAAGCTAAATTCTGTATAGTCCAAAGGAGCCTAGAGGGTTTCAATTACCTCAGTAATCCTCTTACAGACAAAAAGCTGAGTGTGTCAGTATCACAGCACAACTTCATTCTATTTGAGGATTATTAGTGTGATTTTGAAACCAAGAACTTGAAACACAGAGAAATCCCATCTGCAGAAACTTGAAATCCAGAATAAACATAATGAATATTAGCATCAAGGTGAGAAATATGGCTGAAATGATAATCAGATCTCAAAATGAGTCACACATGCAACTTCTACAATCTGTAATTAGCCAGTCATGGGGATCATTAAATGAAAGAAATAAGAAAACTGTTATATTTTATTTGATTCACATAGAATTAATCTACAAAGCAAATAAGTGCTGGAAACTTAGGTCACAAAGATACTTTAATCTTGAATTTTAGCTCTAGGAAGTTTCGCTTGAAATACACTAGTGTCTCATAACTGTGTTCTGTGATGTTTCCCCCTGAAATACTTTGAGGACTTTGTGTATGTAAACTGGCAAAAATAGCTAAGCAAAAAGATAGGCAGCAATATGATAATCCTAGAGCTTTTAGAAACTATTTCCTAGCTCCATGGAAATATCAATTACTTCCACTTTAGAATAGTGTGAATAATTTGTATATGGTGCCCTTGGATATAACAAGAGTTTTATCTATAAAATTGTCATAATACATTAGACCAAAGATCCAGCACTTTCTAAAAGAAAAGTAGTTCCAAATCTCCATTATGACAACTTAGTAACCAAATTCCTCAACAAGACTCCTAAAGCACAAGAAGCAAAATCAAGAATCAATAAATGAGATGGTATTAAATTAAAAAGCTACTTCACAGTAAAGGAAACCATCAAGAATGTGAATAAAGAGCCTACAGAATAAGAGAAAATTTTACCACCTGTACTGCCCCTTAGACAGAGCATTAATCTCTCTATATATAAAAAAATAAAATATAACACCAAAAAACCCAAATAACCCAATAAAAATGAACTAAGGAACTGAATGGTCACTACACAGAAGAAATACAATCAGTCAACAAATATGTGAAAAACTTTTCAACATCTCTAGCAATTAGAGAAATGCAAGTTAAAACTACAATTGGATTTCATCTCACTCCATTCAGAATGGCAATTATCAAGAATACAAATAACGATAAAAGTTGGCAAGGATGTAGGGAAAAAAGTTGCTCTCATATACTGCTGGTGGGACTGCAAATTGGTGCAACCACTCTGGAAAGCTGCATGAAGATTTCTTGGAAAATTTGGAATGGTACCACCATTTGACCCAGCTGTCCCACTCCTTGGTTTATACCCAAAGGACTTAAAATCATCATACCACACACAGCCTCATCAATACTTATAGCAGCTCATTTCACAATAGCTAAGCTATGGAACCAAACTAAGTGTGCTTCAACAGATGAATGGGTAAAGAAAATGTGGTACATATACATAATGGACTATTACTCAGGCATAAAGAAGAATGAAATTATGGCATTTGCAAACAAATCATCGGAATCGTAGAATAGCATGCTAAGTGAAATAAGCCAATACAGGCTGGGATTGTGGCTCAGTGGCAGTGCACTTGCCTCCCATTTATGAGGACCTGGGTTTAATCCTCAGCACCACATAAATAAAAATAAATAAATAAAATAAAGTTATTGTGTCCATCTACAACTAAAAACAAATATATTTAAAAAAAGAAGAAGAAAGAGGCCAATCCTAAAAACCAAATGGCCTTATGTGCTCTTTGATATTAGGATGCTAACTCACAATGGGGAGTACGGAGAATAGAAGTTCACTGGATTAGAAAAATGGGAATGAAGAGAAGGGGATAATGGGAAGAGAAAAAGACAGTAGAATGAGTTAGACATAATTTTCCTATGTTCATATATGAACACACGACCAGTATAATTCTACATCATGTACAACAGCAAAAATGAGAATTTATACCCCATACATGTTTTATATGTCTGTTGCTCCCTGGGACAAGGGAGGATCAGCCTGTCGTCTCCGAAGCACCAGCTGTCAGAACTGCCCTCCGACAGAGGTAGTGAAGTGCACTAGACCAGCTAGTGTCTCCAGGGCTGAGCGAGAGGGTAAGTGTTGTGGCCTGCCACCCAACCTGGCCCAGAAGCACACTGAGTCAGGAGATGAGTCAACCGTGACGGTGCAATAATCTCAATTTTATTGTGTCAGGACAAGGTTATATAGTGATAGGAGGGAGTAAGAAGAGACAGTAACAAGAACCAATAAGGGGCAGTTATGTCATTATCACTAAGGGGCCTAGGCAGAGTTCAGAATAAACCATTAGGCGGGACTAAGGTCAAAAGCCCAGGCTGCCAACGCCAATCCAGCCAGGTCACATATACGGAAATGCTAACCCATGAGGCCTCCTCAGCCAATGCCCAATAATGGCCAGGGTCCCAAAGGAGGTAAAAGGTCCCAACATATGTCAAAATACATTCTACTGTCATGTATAACTAAAAAGAACAAATAAAAAAATTAAAAACGAATAAAGAATTCGCCCCTCAAAACTGAACTACCCTGTCTACAGAACTCTAAGAAATAAATCTCTGTTCTTTATAAGTTTAAAAAAAAAGATTGCCATAATATTGTTTTTATTTTATGGTTATTGATTTTTATGTTTTCTTTTTAAAAACATTTATTCATAGATATAAAAACAGCATAACATGGTTTTAAGTGTTTATTATTTTGTTTTTATATTTAAGTTTAATCTACTATATGTTTGTTAAATTCCTTGACAATTCTTAATCAGTGATATGTATGGTATCATGATTTTATTTCATCAAATGATATGCAAACAGTCATGTTGAAATTTTCATGAAAATTTTATTAAATCCATAATTCTGTTGGAGAAAGGCTACCATGTTTTCCTATGTGTGAACATGATTTGTTTTTAAGTAATTTAAGTTGTTGTTAATACTTCTATGTAAAATAGGACACTATAATTGCTCAAAGAGCTTCTGAATCAACTTTGTTACAAATATTATTTGGTACCTTAAACATTTGTTGTATTTGTGTATGTGTTGCTATTATATTTCTATTGTTTCTTAATTCATTCCTCATTTATTTATTTCTTGATTTTTTTGCAGTGTTGGAGATCAAAACCTGAGCTTTGTTCTTTCTGTTTTCAGTCACTCAACCACTGATTATATTCCAGTTCTGTAGTTTTATTTAAATCATATTAATTTCATATGCAGACAAAATTAATTGTTTATTTAAAACTCACACAAATCTCTTATTAGTTCTAACAATCTATATTAACATGCTTTATTTTTTAATCATACATGTGTATTGTATTCTCCAATATATTAACATCATGAATTTAATTATGTAATGGTACATTCTTCTTTTCCTTTTGTATGTTTTTTTAAAAAATTTTATCTATGCATTTATATCTCTATACCATTTAAATATTGTTTTCTTCTTTAAATATGATTGGAGGCATTATTTTAGTAGTTACTTTTAAGTTAATATTTGATATTTTAAATATTAAAATTGAAATTGCTGCTATTGTACTCCCAAATCAAAGATTTTTAAAAATTATTAGTTCTCATCATCTTTAATTAGATTATTTTTACACATTTAGCTACTATTTATTTTCTTAAAGTCCATAATTTTAAACATCATTTTCATCTTCTTTCTCTTCTCAACTTCCTATCAAAATTATAATTTTTAATTTTTTTCTTTGAATTGATTCTTTTTTAGTTGTACATAACATTTGGATTCATTTTGAGAAATTATAAATGCATGGAATATAACTTGCTCTAATTTGGACTCTAGTGCTTCTTTTTCCCCTTACCTCCTCGGTCTCCCTTTTCCCTTTCCTCTATTCTACTGATCTTTCTGCTATTATAGAGTTTTTAAAAAATTTTTAACTAATGTGTTGCAGATATACAGATATGTGAAAAATAATTCAAAATAAGGGTGGGAACATTTAACAAATGATGCTGGGGAAACTGGAAATCCATATGCAGCAATATGAAATTAAAGCCTCACCATGCGCAAACTCAACTCAAAGTGGACCAAGGACCTATAAATTAGACCAGAAGAATAGAGGAAAAAAACCTTCATCATTTTGGATTAGGTCCTGAATTCCTTAACAAAAATCCTAAAGTGCAAGAAATAAAATCAAGAATCAATAAATAGGATGGATTCAAACTAAAAACTTCTTCTCATTACAGGAAACAATAAATAATGTGAAGAGAGAGCTTACAGAGTGGGAGAAAATATTTTCCACATACACTTCATATAGAGCACTAATCTCCAGGATATATAAAGAACTGGAAAAACTTAACACCAACCAACCAACAAATAACCCAGTCGATAAATGGACTAAGGAGCTGAACAGATACTTTTTAGTAGAGGATATACAATTGATCAACAAATATACAAAAAAAAAATATGTTCAACATTGCGATTAGAAAAATGCAAATCAAAACTATTCTAAGATTTCATCTTATTCCACTCAGAATGGTAGTTATGAAGAATACCAATAACAATAAGTGTTAGTGAGGATGTAGGGGAAAAGGGGCAACTCATACATTGCTGGTGGGACTTAAATATGGAAAGCAGTATGGAGATTCCTTGGAAAACTGAGAATAGAAACACCATTTGACCCAGGTAGCCCACTCCTCCGTCTATACCCAAAATACTGAAAATCAGCACACTACAGTGATTCAGCCACATAAGTGTTTACAGTAGCTAAATTCACAATAGCTAAACTGTAGAATCAACCTAGATGTCTTTCAATAGGTGAATGGATAAAAAACTGTGGTAGTATATATACAATGGAATATTATTAAGCATTAAAGGAAAATAAAATTATGGCATTTTCAGGTAAATGGATTGAATTTGAGAATATCATGCTAAGCAAAATAATCAATGACATAAAACCAAAGGGCAAATTATAAGTGGATGCTGATCCACAATGGGTGGAGTGATAAGAAGAATAGAGGAACTTTGGTTAGGGCAAAGGGGAGTGTGGGGAGGGGTGGGGGCAGAGGATAGGAAAGATGATGGAATGGGATGGACATCATTACCCTTGGCACATTTATGATTGCATGAATGGTGTGACTGTACATCATGTACAATCAGAGAAATGAAAAATAGGGTTCCATCTATGCACAATGAATCAAAATTTATTCTACTATTATGTATAACTAATTAGAACAAATAAAAAAACTATTAGATCAGTAGTGTAGAGGATTGAAGGGGAGGGAGGAGGGATGGAATAAGGAAAAAGAGTGAAATGAATCTGATCTAAGTTTCCTATGTACATATATGAACATACCACAGTGAATTTCACCATCATATATATTCACGAGATTATCACTGGTGTAGTTGCATTAATCAGTCAATGTTTATTTAAACTTAGGTACTTCTAGAAGTACAATTCTAGAAGTACAATTCTAGAAGTACATACTTTAGAATTATCTTTATTTAATATTATGATTTGATAAGCTTTATTTTATTTTAAATGAACAATGTTTTCACATATTTATGAAATATATGTCTACACTTTTTTATATTTATTTTTAGTTGTAGTTGGACACAATACCTTTATTTTATTTCTTTACTTTTGTGTAGTGCTGAGGAAAGAATCCAGGGCCTCTCATGTGCTAGGTGAGTGCTCTACAGCTAAGCCACAACTCCAGCCCACATGTCTACACTTTTTAATGATTAAATTATCATATCCATCACGGCCAATACTTATTTCTTTGTGATGCCAATATTCAACATCCTCTCTTCAATCTGTTAAAATATACAACTAATTATTGTGAACTCTAGTAATAAACTACAATACAATAGGTCATCAAACTTGGATTTAACTTAGTTTTCACTGATCATATGAATTACAAGTTTACTGATTTGCAAAGAATTTTTATCCTCATTATTTAAATTTAATTTTAAGATCAGTGGATCTATGTAGAGAGCTATTTTCTTTCAGCTTTAAGTTATGATTCCATATATTTTACCTTAAATCATTGATTCTGGAAAACCTCATATCAAATGTGGAGGGTTTTTTTGTAGTTAATCTTTCTTTCTCCTTGATTTAATGTAATAAAATTATATCAAATAGTTATATTATATTAAATAATTTGTTTAGCTATAGTTTCATTATGGATTCCTATACAAAATATTTAATTTATTTTCTAGTGTTTTTAGTTATGATTTCATATCTTTTATATGGCTAGAAAATTTTCACCTTCCATGACTCACTTCCCTCTCTGTCCTTTTCAGTCCCTAGCCCTTCTCATTTTACTGTTCTTTCCTATTTCAAACATTATTGTTTCTCCAAATGCTATTCTATTTAATGTTTTTAAATATATCTTTATCGTAAAAAAAGTTACTCATTTATGACAAAGCTGGTGCTTTGTTTACTAATTGATTTTGTTTCTGAATTAATTTTAAATTTAGTCACATATTTTTTTCTTTTTCCCATTATCATAATTTGTTCTATTTGCATAGTTTGCCAATAAATATTGACTATTTCTTCATTTTTATCCTGCAAGGTTACTTTACATAGTTTTGACAATAAATGGCTGTGAGAATTCCAGACACCCACCACATCCTATTTATTAGTTGCATTGCTTTCCATACATAAAACTTGCTTTATTTTGTGTCTGATGAATTAGTATTTGATCCTATTTAAGTGAACTTATAATTTGATAATATGTAAGTATCAGTATCAAGGAATTTTTTCCTTAATTCAGAGAAGTCTTCCACTTATTTCTGAAAACCACAAGAAACATTAGTAACCAGCAAAAATTTAATTTCTTGGCATGGGTATAGTTTATTCAATAAATAATGTAAATTCATGAACAGACAAATTAGTTCTTTCTTGGTTGAAGGCCTGCAGAGAAATTTGAGAAGGATATATGTGCCATAGAAGGAAGTTTGCTTCAAATGTATGAAAAATATAATCTGAAGCTGTTTGCCTAGGCAAGTCTGGGCACTTCGGGCCTGCCTTCTTTCTAAATGGCACTAGGAAAATCAAGGTAGGTAACTCATGGAATTTCGTATTGTGTTGCATTTTTCATTTATCATTATTATCACCTAGAGTAAGCCAAGTGTTGGAAATAGCTAGGCAGTACTCCTTTGGTCATGCTTTAATAGGTCTGAAATCAAGGTTGTTTAGGCACCCCTGTGTTGATACTGTCTCCTCTACCTCCAAACAGCAGACTAGAATATGTAGACAAGGTTTGTAGGTGAAAGTCATGTGAAATGTTCCTTGTATCTCATGCAATGGTGCTTAACTGACTCCAAGTGAAGGATATCGATATTTTCAATACAGATAATAAATACCAGGATGCGTTACCAACAGAAGGGATTTTTATGATGGGATAATAAGACCTAGGCCACTGGTATGCTTGGTTTATAAATTTCCATAGATTCCAGAAATCCTATCAATTTGCTTAAGAGAAAGCTGGAAGAGTTAATGCAGTCCTGAAAGCAAAAAATTTTTCTATAGGAAAAAAGAAAAAGAAAAAGAATTGGGCACAAGAAAAAGTATGGGGACTGGGATTGCTGCAGTCCGGCTGCAGCAAAATAACCGGCGGGTGAGGAGCAACTTGTGTACATTGATACAGCAGGAGTGGGAGCCGTTTATTTTAGGACAGGAGCAGTATATATACATTCCACACAGCTTATCTTAATTAACATAAAATAGATACAGCAGTCAACCAATAAGGAATCTCCACACTTAATGGCTCCCTGGCATTTCTTCACAAACCACTCCCTCTGGCAAAATGCCAGGCGCCATCTTGACTTGTTTACAGACCCTAACATGGGATATATGTGTGTGTGTGTGTGCATGTGTGTGTGTATGTGTGTGTTAAAAAAGAAAAAAAAAAAGGAAAAAATATGGGATAGAAGACAAGAAAAAAGGGCACATGACTTAAGACAAACACAGTATACTGGCAAAATATCCAGGAAGGAGGACAAAATGTCCTTCTGGAAAAATTATGGTAATGATTAATGATAGAAAAAGAAAAACCACTAAGAAAGATTGTATGGTTTACAGGGATCCAATGTATTTTCACTGTTGAGTCTCTGTCCAGGTAATTTTAGCACTGAGAAGGGGGAGAAAAAGAAAAACCACTGTCACCATAATAAAGCCTAGCAGCTGTGTGAGAAGACACAAACTCAACAAAAAGAAGCATATCCTAGGTGCATGTATGACTGCATGCATGGTGCAACATTACATTGTATAAAACCAGAAAAAATGAAAAGTTGTACTTCAATTATGTACAATGGATAAAAATGCATTCTGCTGTCATATATACCTAATTAGAATAAATAAATTAATGCAAAAAGAAGTGCTGGGAAATGTAAAGAGGGAGAAAGAAATATTGAATGTAAGTTTTCAAACTTTATTGATTAAATTGTGACTGGCAGAACTGGAAATTGGCCAAAAGCTCTAGAGCATGTTTTTTAAATCACTAGTTTTGGACAATCCCAGAGCTCACTGGCATTATAAATCTAACATGACAAATGTAAATATTCTGCAAGTCATTAAATGATGTAAACCCAACTTAGAGAGTTATATGATACTGTTTTTAAAAAGAAGGATGTCCTTCTATTACAAATGGCAATTTGTCATGTGTACATGAAATATTATTTCTCAGAAACTGAATATGTTTCTCAAAGTTACGAATATCAAAAAAAAAAAAAAAAACAGAGCGAGAGGGAGACATAAATCTATTCATCATGTGTGGAAAGACAAAGTTGAATGAGAAAATATTTTAAATCGTTTTTTGATCCCTCTCCCTTGGGATTCCTGATAATTAGGGGTTTAACTGAAAGGACCAGTTGTTTTCCTCATCACAAACATGTAACTGAAACATTATCATAGAGGTCATCAACAATTCTCAAAATCAGATTTGAGAGCTGAATGTGCTGAGCAACTATTTCTTTTTCTTTCTTTCTTTCTTTTTTTTTAATTTTCACTTTAAGAATTCTATTCTGAAACATTCACAAGTGTGGCATTCATATCCAAATACAGAGAATAGTCATGCAAAGCTATGTTTTTCAAATTTTATTGTGCATTTCAAACTAAATAGTGTAATGATTGCTGAAGAATAAATAAAATTGCCTGAAAAGTGATAGATAATTCAGGAATGATATGCCCATTTCTTAATGTTCTTATATATTTGTGAAGTTTCCCTAGATTTTTCTTTGGAATATTTATTTCCACAAATTACTCTGATTAACATACTACTCTAAGCCATCTCTCCATTTTTTACAAAATTCTGTTAGTCACACACATAATAATCCCTCTTTTAGAGATGAAGAATCAAAACTGAGAAACTAAAGATTTATTTGTGATGTTGTATTTGTGATAGAAGAATAAAGCTATAAACATAGTTTACCTGTATTGACCAGACTCTATAACCTTTTAAACTTTTCCTAAAAATAATTCCTGAAATACCAATGTATAGATAAATTTTGAAGCACTATATAACTATATACTATGAAATATTTTCCACAAAGGAAATCTAAATATGAATTTCACCCACAAAAGCATTGTGTTTATCAACTTTTTGTGTCATTATGACAAAAAAACCTGAGAAAATCAACATACAGGATGAGAGATTTCTTTTGACTCTTGGTTTCAGACATTGTAGTCCATGGTCTCTTGTTCCAGCATCTTTAGACTTTTGGTGTGGCAGAACCTCATGACAAGGAGTGAGAAAGCAGAGAGAGACCAAAGGGCCAGGGTCCCAATGTATGCTTCAAGGACACATCCTCAAGAATCTACTTCCTTCAACTGGAACTCTCAATAGCACCATTAGATGTCGACCACTGTCCATACTAGTGATAAGGAAGAATAAAATATTTTTCTTATACAAAGAAAGAAAAAAAGTAAGGATATTAAGTATTGAAATCACTAAATAGGGTATGCCTGTTGTGTATGTATGTGTAGTTGAAATGTGTTATTTAGATATAACATGTATTCTGTTAATGGCATTTAAAACATTAAGTTTTATAAGAAATGAGAAAATTTGGCCATTGTATGTATTAACTAGTTGAAGGATATTATATCATGTTTACAGGAAAATGAACTTGATTTTCTGATGGGCTGGGAATTAATTTATACAGTAATATAAGTGATATGTGTTAGCTGATGTGTCATGTGCTGCCTCGATTTGTAAATACATGCCATTTACATGTATAAACAAATGTATGCACTTTTTATGTTTGTGCATAAATATTTTTGTGAATTTGTAAGACACATTATCTACTCCCAAATTATCATTTTACTGAGAAGCCTTCAACGTTTTTGTTTTTAGGCAATTATATTATGACTTCATTATCTTTGTTTCTATATCCTTAAATGATATCAATGATTATTTAATGTAGATTTGCCATAAGACTAATGCTTATGATTGGTTCATACTTCTTCCATGGCACTATAATCACAGATGGAGAAAACTGCAAAATTTTATAGGACTTTTAATAGGAAAATTAATGCAAGCTACAAATACGTGACTATTGAACTATTCATCTCTATTTATGGTAGAAAATGTTCACAAATCTGTTAACATTTCAAAATCTCAGATTCCAAGTGATTCTGAAGCTCAAAACCAAAACAGTGCATTATTTACATTCATAATTTGCTTGCTTTTGAAGAAAATGACATCTGTGCAATATTTTTCTTTCCAAAAGATGTTAATTTTGACATAAACTGAATTAGAACTACTGTGGAATATAACTCCTATCATGAGATATACAATTCACTAAATATAAGATTACATGTAGATTTTTTTTCTAGTAGATTTACTGTTACTAAATATAGATCAATGTTTTATACTAAAAATAGGTGTTAATTTCATACTAAATTTCTTGCAATAATTTGTAATTTTTAGCTTAAAATGGTATAGTTCCTTTTGCTTTTTGTTGTTAATGTTGTTAATTCTGTTTCAATAGGAATAGAGATTCATGTGTCTTTCACCATAATCAGGATTCAGAAAAATTCCCTCACTGAAAATATTCCCTCATGGAGGTCCATTTTAGGCAAGACCTCCTGTCATATCGAGGCTCTGTCAACAGGTCATCTCTGTATAATTGTTAGTGTTGGAATCATAGATCTAACCTTTTAAGATTAACTTATTTACTTAGCATTACATAACTTATAGGTCATCTTTTTTGTCATTGACTATGCTTATTTTGTTTCTTTTGATTATTGAATAGTGTTCCATTAAATGTCTTGAAAGACATTTAGCTTATTACTAATTTTTGGTGATTACATGATAATAGTTCAATAAACATACATGTACGTGTTTTCTTGTGAAACATTATCTTTGTTTCTCTAGTTGGCATTGTTGAGTCCTAAGTACATGTGAAATTTGTAAGAAACTATAGACTGATTTCCAAATTGTTTTTATCCTTTTGTATGCCGGTCGAAAGTATGATTTTGATTTGTTCTATATCCTTGCCATAATTTGGAAATATTTTATATTTTTACCCTTTTATTATGTTTTAGCCATTCTAGTAGGTATATGGTAGTGCCTCATTTAAGTTGCTTTTCCTGGAAAACTAAGAAATCTGTGTACTTTTGTGGTTATTTTTTATGTTTTATATTTGTACTTTTATATCATTCATGCACTTACATCATGTACTAAGCATTAATTTTCCTTACTGAAATGCCTGCTTAAGATTTGGCTCATATTTTTATTGTATCTTCATTTCCTATTAATGACTTTTGAGGTTTTTTTATGTTCTGAATACAAGTCCCTTCCTTAATATGACACATGCAAATGTCTTTACCAGCCTGTAGTTTGTTCTTTTATTTATCTTTTTTGTTATATTGTACATGTATATCAAGAAAGATGGAAAATATATAGTTAATAAAGTTATAATCCATTTTGTTCTATATTTAAGTGTTTTATTCATGTAAATCCTAGTGCTGAAAGATACTATTTCTTAGGAATTATTGCGTAGGTTAAAATTTTGCCTATTTTAGAATCTATGTGGCCAAAAGTTAATTGACTTAATGTCTTTTAACCTTAGCTAACAATATACAAAACAGACAAATAATAGTAATTCTGTGGCAAAATTATAACACTAATGTAATAATTTATGAAAAAGCACTTAGCATAAAGCCCAACCTATAATAATACCTTTAGGATTTAAATATTAATTATTAGTGAACTCTAAAATAATAAGTGTAAGATAAACTTGATTGTTTTAAACTATACCTCATGTTTTAAAATATTTCTATGATTTCAAGTATTTTTTCTGTTGTTGCATATTTATTTCACTTCACTAGATATCATATTCCAATATAAAATGTTTTCTTCTGTATCCCATGCATTCATTAAATTTCAGTCACAATATATCAAATGGATTTTACAGATACAACTTTGTGTACAGCATCATTAGAAATATAAAATGAAAATATAAAATCCACTTCATTCCTTTCACAGTTCTTTTTACAGGTTAAACTCATATAATATTATTTTTTAAATTCCATTATTGCTATTACTCCTAACTTCTCCAATTCAAACAGGAATTTCCCTTACTCCATATTTTTATATAGATGCTTCATATGTGAGCAACATAACATTTATTCCATGAAATAATTCTTAGTTTTCCAAACTCCATTTCAGAGTTTCTCAGAATTAAAAGGAAGATTGATGTATGTGAAAAGAAGATTCTTCCTCATATTCTGGTATTCTCTCTACTGAAGAATTTTATATATATATATATATATGATTTATATTTATATATGTAATTATATTTATATATGTAATTATATATATATGTATATATATATATATATATATATATATTATA
>NW_025999961.1:11518507-11542069 GCF_001458135.2 Marmota marmota marmota
CCCCACCTCTCCCCTCCCCTCCCCTCCTCTCTCTCTACCCCCTCCACTGTATAACCCTGAGGGTCTCCTTCCATTTCCATTCAATTTCCCTTCTCTCTCCCTTTCCCTCCCACCTCTCATCCCTGTTAAATGTTAATCTTCTTCTCCTGCTCCTCGTCCCTACTCTGATCTTAGTTACTCTCCTTATATCAAAGAAGACATTTGGCATTTGTTTTTTAGGGATTGGCTAGAAAAAGATTCCATTTTCAATAGCAACAAAAAGATTATTTTAACACAATAAGGGCAAAATTTGTAGCTTAAAAACTGTTTCAATGATTCTGAAAGAAATTAATGAAAATCTAAATAAATGGACAACATGTATTTCTTATAAAAAATGAAATATATTGAAATTAAAAATTCTTTGTATTTCAAAAAGATGCCATTATGAAAATGAAAAGATAACTTGGAAGAGTCAAAATTGTCAAGACAGCAATCTGAACAAATTGACCTTCTCAACACATTCCCTATTATACCCCACAGACAATTTTGAAACTATTAACAATTTTTTCTGTAAATTTCTATAGATGTACATTTGAAATATAAAGTCACTATAATCAACATAGTACAGTTCTGTGAAATAATAGGTATATATAGTAAATCAAACAGAATTGGGAGTATATAAAAAAATTTACATTAATGGATACCCGACTGTAAAAACAATAGGGAAAGGATATCTTAAAAACTATTGTTGAGAAAATTAGACCTCCATATTGAAGAAAAAATAATGTAGACACTTGCCATCATATTAAAACAACTCAAAAATACTCATAAATTTGATTCTAAAATCTGAAAAAATGTCTAAAAGAATTAATTGGAAAAAAGTTTATGACTATGATTATATGAAAATTTCTTAGACAAATTACCAAAAGCATAATGCTTAAAACAAAACAACAAAAATTAAAATATTTTGAAATTTAAAATTCTTTGTTCTTCAAAAAATACCATTATGAAAATGAAAAGGTATGACACAGATTGAGATAAAATATTTATTATTCACATTCCTTATAAAATAATTTTATTTATAATAAGTAAGGAGTGATTACAATTCAATGGTGGAATATTTAACCAAGTAAATTAAAAATGGTCAAAATGTTAGAACAGACATTTCACATTTAGGTAGTTTTACCTAAACAGACATTTACACATAAATAAAATTAATTATATTTTTAACGCTTACCTTCCTAATCTACATCATTGGTTTTTAATAAAGTACATTTCCTGACATTTTAGAAACCAAGTGTCCAGGATTCAAATTTGCATATGAAGAATCTTCTTATAGGACATACCTACATGGCCATCTTATGTAGATCTAGTGAAACCAAATGTTAATTTGTGTACATTAATTGATTGCATAAATTATGGATACAGGAAAAGTGTGATATTTACCCATAATATATTACATCATTTTTTGTTTGTTTATTTATTCATTTTTATGTTGTGCTGCAGATCGAACCCAGTGCCTCATGCTTGGGGGGGCAAGTGCTCTATAACTGAACTACAGCCCCAGCCGCTACATTACATCATTTAATGAAAATATTCAGTCTCTTTTAGATGGCTCAAGGTACATATCTCCTGACTTTTTATTTTGATTTTATTATCATTTTAAGAGAATCTTGGAGTTTATAGGCATCTAAATAATTGTGTTTCACAAGTGAAGGTGTTTATGGTTTTCACCATGATTGTGAAGGCAGATGACAGGGAAATATATAATGATATCATTCTGAAGGCTTGGTTTACATTGTATGATGCAGATAAATAATTGGACTGAGAGTGGCATCACTTTGATCATGTATTTGTGACCAAGGACATACTCTGTAACATTCTATGGTGCAACATGCAGATAACTCTAAAATGTAAGTGAATGAGACAATTATAGAAACTATGTTCCTAATGAAAAAAAGGAAATGCTAAAAAATGCTATCATTTTTAACAGCTGCTTCTGCTCCTCTGTGGCATAGGCTGCTTGACAAGACAGGTCACCAGCATATGAGGTAATGAAAATGTTTCTGTAGAGTCACCTTTGGAAATGTTGTAAAAGAAGAGTGCAAGAACTGAAATGTCTACTAAGATTAACAAAGCAATATAAATTAATGTATCAAGCTAGATATAAGTTTAACATTTGAAAGTGCAAAAAGGCAAGTTTATCTTTTTGTATGTTTAGTTTTCATGGAGTCATGAATACAGTGAATGTGTTACTTCCTTATTAACTCTGCTGTAAGAAAAGCCACAATGAAAAATTTGTGATTAATAATTACTACCCCAAGACCAGAATATAAAATAATCAACAGAGGGAGGTGGACAGTAGTAAATTATTGAGAGCTGTGATCTAGCTAATGAGTGGCCATTATTCTGCTCTGCAAGTGTTACAAAGGGCAGAACATGGACAAACTTGCCAGATATTTTTAAAATGATACCAATCTGTAAATTTACATAATATTGTATATTTGTAAACAATTTAATTAAATCACTCATATGCACACACTCACACATATCAAAACCCATGCACCAATATTTTCTCTGCCAAAGGGTACCTCAATTTAGGTAGTATTGAATATACAAGTTGCCAGTTTGTAAACTTTAGGCAGCCATAATCTTGAAATTCATAGACATTTAGTAAATGTTGCAATAAATTTCTTACCATATTATAAATTAGATGGTTCTAAGTTTAAAATAGTAATGATTAGGTATGAAATTCAGAATCTAGAAATGAAACATAAATACTATCTTCATAAAAATTTCAGTTTAGAACATTAACAATATGGCATTCTTATTGAACGGAGATGTATGTCAACTATTATTTTTTCTCATATGCATGTGAGAGAACAAATAAACCAGGAGGTTTCCACTAAATATTTTGGATGAATGAAGACTCAACTAGATAACACATTCACTCGATGCTTAATTATTGTGTTAAAATATATGAAGCCTCTTCAAGATAAAACATCAAATTATTCTCTATTTCCCTAACTTTTAACCTCAACTTTGTCAAGTTAATATAGGGGACATTAACTTTTGAAACCACACAAAACATCTGTTCCAGACCTAAGAATAAAGGAAAATGAGTCTCCATAGGCTGTTCTTTGTGCTAAACGAATGCCATAAAGAAATCATATCCATTATTAAAACATAAAGTAATGGTGTACTTCCTGAAATAAAATGTGTGTCCACAAGACCATGAAATGTTGAATAACTGTTAATTTCACATGAGCAGCTCAACTTTGAGGATTTTATATATCATAATATCTTTAAAATCACCATTTCAAAATTTCAATTGAACTCAGAGGAGAGGTGATCATCAAAATAATCTTACCACTTATAAATGTTAGAAAAATTACTGTTTCTTAATTCTAGTAATAAAAGTCTATTTATTCTCATTGGACTCCAAAGAGGACATCTTTGTTTCAGTAATTCACAGATCCAGTTTTGTCAGACTTTCAAATTGAAATTTTAACATAATTGGGCTGTATAGCTAAGTATCAACTTATACTAGTATTACAAGAGTATAGTATATGATGGCCTATTTCTAAACCCTTTGTTTTAGTCAGCTTTTTCACTTTTGTGACCAAAGGACTTGAGAAGAGCAATTTTAAAGAAGGAAAGTTTATTTGGGGAATATTCAGAGGGCTCAGTCTATAGATAGCTGGTTCCATTTCTTGTGGCTCAGTGTCGGGCAGAACATCACAGTGGAGGAGGGTGGTAAAAAGCAGAGAAAAAAAACAGCTCAGAAAATCACACTAGGAAGTAGAGAGAAATATATTCCTCACCATGGACAAAATATATATCCCTAAAGGCAGGCCCCCTGTGACCCAACTCGTCCAATCACATCTAGCTACCTACAGTTACCACCCAGTTAATCCCTATTAGGGAATTAAGTACAATAATTTAATTATGATTCTCATAATCCAATCATTTTACCTCTAAACTCTCATGTGTTGCTCACATGTGATCTTTCAAGGAACACCCAATATCCAATAATACTCTTTAAGCCAAAAGTCATCATAGAATTTCCTTTTAAAGATTTTGCTATAAGTAAATTAATCAAAAATTTTCCATATTAGCAAACTTCAAACTTTTTTGTAAGGACCCAGACAAATATCTGATTATTTAAAAATACTTTATTTTTAATTAATATAATTAGTCTTACATATTACTGGGGTTCAATGTGATATTTTCATGCATGCATACAGCAGGCCCTTATTGAATGTAGCCTCCCTTTACCTACCCTACACTCTAAATTTCTTAATCTCTAGTAATTGCTCTTATATATGCAGTGCCACTTATTGCTATTTGATTTTTGGCTTATACATATGAGAGAGAATATATGGTAATTGTCTTCTGTCTCTGGCTTATTTCATTTAACATGATGTCCTCCAGTTCAGTCCATTTTACTACAAATGACAGGATGTAATATTTCTTAGTGGCTTAATAATATTTCAATTTGTTTTCATACCACATTTCCTCATGCATTTATGAATTAATGGATCTTAGGTGACTCCATATAAACCTACTATTATTATTAATAATAACATAACAAACATGGGTATTCAAGTATCAGAGGTGTACTGATTTCATTTCCTTTGCATGTGACCCCCGTGTTGGGATTGCTGAATCATATGCAAATTGCAATTTAGTTTTTTAAGGAACCTCCATAATGTTTTCTGTTATGGCTGTATTAATCTTTTTATTGTCAACAAAAGAAGAAATATAAATGGTCAATAAATATATTTTAAATGTTCAATATCCCTAACAATCAGGGTTATATAAATCAAAACTGCATTGAGATATCATCTCATCCCAGTTGGAATGTTAATCTTTTTTTAAATATATTTTTAAAAAAAATTAGTTGTATATGGCCACGATATCTTTATTTGTTTACTTATTTTTATGTGGTGCTGAGGATCAAACCCAGTGCCTCCCATGTGCAAAGCAAGCATGCTGTGCTGCCACTGAGCCACAACCCCAGCCCTCCCCCCACCCATGGCAATCTTCAACAAATCCTGGTGAGGATGTGGGGGGAAAGTATGTACACTCATATATTTTTTGCGGTACTGCAAATCAGTGAAACCACTCTGGAAAGCAATTGTAAGATTACTCAAAAAATTAGGAATGGAACCAGATATGAATCAGTTATCCCACTTTTCCATACTTATACTAAAGAACTAAAATCATCATACTGCAGTGACTCAGGAACATCAATATTTATAGCAGCACAGTTCACAATAGACAAGTTATGAAACCACTTCAGGTGCCTGTCAAAATATGAATGAATAAAGAAAATTTGGTATATATATACATCTAAAGAAAAATGAAATTATGGCTTTTCCTGGTAAATAAATGAAAATGGAGAACATTATGCTAAGCATTATAACCCAGACTCAGAAAATCAAGGGTTGAATGTTTTCTTTTATATGCAGGAGCTAGAACAAAATAAGGGAGAACAAACTGCATGGAAGACCTCATGAAAATAAAAGGGAGATCCATGCAGCAGAGAAAGAGCATTGAGAGTGAGAGAGGATATACAAGCCAAGGAAGGAATTGTGGAGTGAAACTGACCAAACTATGTGTGTGCTAGTGCGCTCTCTCTCTCATTCATATATATATATGTGATATATATATACACACACACATACATACACTACAGTGAACTACTCCTTTATGGATAGCTACAAAGCATTGATTTACCAAAAAAAAAATAAATACATAAATAAATATAAAAAAGTCCAGTATATAGACAATGGAGAAAAGGGAAAGGGAAAAGGGGAGGGAAAGAGGAAGTGCTGGGGACTGAAATTAAGCAAATTATATTCAAATCATATTTGCTGGAAAAATTATACCAGCAATGACACCGTTAGCAAAGATACCGAGTTACAATTTGTTGTAGATTACAGTTTGTTGTCTCAGTCCAGGTAAAGCAATGTCTCAATAGATTAACTCACAGTCCAGGTAAATCACAGTCCAGGTAAGTTCTGCAGGCAGCTAGCTTGATCCGAAGTCTCTTCCTTTTAATGGCACTCATTACTCATTAGCTTCCAGGTGTGGGAGAACCATTGTAGTTACTGGCCTTGGAAACAATCAAACTTCAGGGATGCGGGCCATCTTCCACCTGCAGCATCCTGGGCAGCCCCAGATGGCCCTGGGGAGAGTTCCGGACTCAAACTGCTTCCAGGCACAGGGAGCAAGAGCCTGCGAGACTGTGCCTCTGGGTCAGGTTTGGATTTGGGCTCTTGAAGTGGCGTCCCACTCCCCTGGTGGGGGCGGAGAAGAGCCGGCTGCCTCTGCTTGGAAAGTCCTTGCTGAGCCCTGACAGGCTTGCCCACGTGGCAGCTGCCGCACAGATTCACGCACCCTCCGGTAACGAAAAGTATTCAGTAGTAGCCTTTTGCTGCAACTTTTTTCCTGATAATCCTTCCTCCTCTGAACTTTCTTCTTTCTGACTAGAGTTCCTGGGCTTCCATCAACACATGCCCTAACTATTCTTGATTCCACTGGGGTGCCTCTTTCCCTTTTCAATTTACTTAACACCCCTTCCATATTTTCATCACAAAGACAATACAATACACTGAGACAAAACAAGACACAAACATACTGTATCAATCTTCTCCATTTTCTGGCCATTTTTCCTCTCGCCCTATCTAGAGACGAGCAGATTTGCTCCTGTCCTATCTTTCTAGGGACGGGCAGCTTTTTTTTTTTTCCATCTCTTACCCCCGAGTGTCCCAGGGCTCCCAGTACAGGCCACCATCTGCCACAGTCCGGCTGCAGCAAAATAACCAGGGGGTGACAAACAACTTGTGTACATTGATACAGCAGGAGTGGAAGCCCTTTATTGTAGGATAGGAGGGGTATATATACATTCCACACAGCTTATCTTAATTAACATAAACTAGATACAGCAGTCAACCAATAAGGAATCTCCACACTTAATGGCTCGCTGGCATTACTTCACAAACCACTCCCTCTGGCAAAATGCCAGGCGCCATCCTGACTTGTTTACAGACCCTAACACACCTTTAAGACAGCACTCATTACTGAGTAGAGAAAGTGGAGAGTGACTTTTTTAATGAATTTTCAAAGTTTAACTTATTTGTGTTTAAAAATAACTTCATCCTCTCTGATCATCCTTAGTGGCTCTGTGACTCTTCCACATACTTACTCCAAATTAAATAAAAAATGCATTCAATTTCTAATATCCCCTGAATGAACTCTGTAATGAAATGAATGGGAGATTATTATATTTTACTGTAGTTTATATTTTGAGATCTTTTACATTAAAAAAGCTATAACTACAATCTGATGAAATGGACTAAGAATAAGATAGTTAAGTTTGTATAATACATGATATTATGATAAATAAAAACAGTAAAACTTTTATAATAACTGGACATAATTATTGAGTTGTAAAAGTATGCTTCTGCTTTGAAGTAGCTAAACTATCCACAATTTCTTCATTAACCAAAATTTTAAAAATGTGAGATTTATTTAAATATTTAAAATATGGATTTTATTGCTTTGAAGTTTCAAAAAGTCCCTATTTTGTTTTTCTTCTGAGAAAAATACCCTCAACAATAAAAAATATCACTC
Organism: Marmota marmota marmota; assembly: GCF_001458135.2. NCBI lineage: Eukaryota > Metazoa > Chordata > Mammalia > Rodentia > Sciuridae > Marmota > Marmota marmota. Next base: position 11,526,128 of record NW_025999961.1, read on the forward strand.
AGAGCCATAGCTTGATGCCAATAATCCAAATCATGAATGAATGTAACCAGATTGTCTTTGTAACTCAAAAGAGAAAATTCTTGACTGGGAGCAATGTGATGCAAAATATAATTTAAAAAGCAAATTAATTAATTGCTTGAAGCTTTTTTTTTAGGAAAGTAAGTTTGAAAATTATGTTGATAAGTGAATTTTTAAAAAACAGAATCTTGGTGAATACCTACAAGTGAAACTAGTGATGAATCAAAAGAGCAGTCAGCTCAGAATGAAGCCATCTTAGGACATGGCTGTAATGAGTGCACTTAAAAGTGCTTAAACATGTTTGAAATAAGTAAGCAAAGATTGTGAATTTTTACAATTAGATAAAATAATGGATTTCATACCCTAAGTAATTTTTTCATTTCTATATATTTTATTCAAATTCATGACTTATAAAGGTTCGATTTTATAGAATGCATTATGTTCAAATAAATACACAAAGAACAGAAAATATGTGACTATTTTTGAGAAGGCTGAATTGACTTGAGGTGAGAAATGAGTGCTGTATAGACAGTTATAAACCTTATGATGTAAAAAAAATTGTGAATGTTATTACAAACCTAGCTCTATTTCAATTATTTCTTTTCTATATTATTAATAAATATTATGTGAGAAAAGATTAAAGACTAGTGCTTCACCTATTTGATTTTTCTGGGAACAACACAAAAATTAAAATAATTCTAGGATATTTAACATAATGCAAAATTGAAATCACTTAATTATTTAAGTTAATCATAATATGTAACATTTGAAAAGCATAAAACGTAAGTCATATCCTGAGAACAAAGTAAGCTGAGAATAATCTTAAATTCTTAATTTTATGTAATATTCAGCAAATATATATAAATTATGTTTTATTTGATTTTAAAAATGGAAGAACTCAGGCTTAGAGAATATAAGTCAACCTAGCTATCACTAAGCAATATCCAGATCTAATTTTGTCTGCCTGAAAACAAAGAAATACTTTCTCTATTACATACAACTGGTGGAGTGCATGCTATATCCCAGGTTTGCTGAGAAACTTTTTATTTGTGACTGTTTTTTCATCATTTGACACAGAGTTTTAATGGTTATAAATATGTGTGGAAGATTCTCTTACAGAGACTAGATAGCAATAGACAATGGCCAATATTCTTGTTAACTTTTGAGTGTGACAAGAGAATCACATGTCCAGAAATATTTGTGTTATCTATATACAGAAAAATAATGTCTTTAAATCCATATAGATTCTATTAAAGATTATACACACACACACACACACACATATATATATATATATATATATATATATATATTTGAGTTTTTTCATGAGAGACTTCAGCTACTTACCATTAATGATGTTAGCCACTTTAAGCTCAGACTGTCAACTAATAAATTCATTTAGAGAAGTCTTCCATGTTTTCAGACTCCTGCAAGTAACTGAAAAGCAACATTGTTGAATTGTACTGTCTGCCTCTATATATTTAGAGGAAGCATTCTTGTTTGTTTGTTTGTTTGTTTGTTTGTTTGTTTTTTGATTAAAAAAGACTAAGTCTATATATTTTAAAGCAATTTCTAAACCAACTTCCCAAGTGATATAGTATTGGCCATCTGAATTTTTGTATCATGTGTGTATGTGAATCTATGCATTCCCATTACATATGTATATTTGTGTGTAAGTAAGACACATGATAATACTTAGGTATGTGTATGTATGTGTTTTTATTTTCTAGTCTCTAATACTAATGTGTAGTCTTGGGTAATGAGATTGATCTCATGGGTTTCAGATAATTCAAACTGAGTCAGAGTTTGGGAGATAAACGCCAAATATATATAATCTAAAGAAATAAAGACAACTTCATTAGTTCTAAGCATCCTGAATTTGCACAGCAACTGGCAGGGAATGCACATTTCCAAAATTGTTCACACAAGAATCAACCTGGTTTCCTAAAAGGTAAGAAATCCACCAAAGGTAATTTTCTAGTAAAGACTATAGGGAACTAATATTTATTACTTATAGGATTTCATTATCCAATGGGCTAAAATTTAGCTGCATAATCCAAATAAAAAATACAGCTGAGGTTTTCCTATCATGTACCTGGTGTTAGATTTAAGTATTAGAATACTTGCTTTAAATATGGTCACCTTTAAAGGTGAAACTAATTGCCCAAAGGTTTTCATTTATTATTCTCTTGCAAAGAAATATCTACTAGCAGATTTTAAAATATTTATTCATACAGTGCATGAATTATTGGGAATCACAAATATTCCTATTGCTTGTAATGTAAATATGTATGCAGATACTGTCATTCAAATGTTCCTTTTACTTTATCATTTTTCACAGAACTTTATATCCAAAGGGTAAAGAGAATTTGCATTTTTTTCTTATTCAATGAATAAACATAAGGCCAATCCTCCCAGCACTTTCCAGCTTGCACTAAGGCATCAGACTGGTAACAATGTAAAGACTCCAAATGCTTTTGTTGGTCTATTTGTTTTGCATCTGTCAGCCTGTGTGTGTTCTAGTTGCTGACACCTGCTTCTCCGTTTCGTTTTGCAAAAATCCACCTAATTTTAAAATGTGAGGAAAACAAAGTTTAATATTTGAAGAAAATATATTACATGTAAAAAATTAAAACAAAATATCTTCTGGCATCGCATCAAAAATACAGAACTTAGTTCAAGAGAATCTTATAACAGGACACAGTAATTTAAGTCTACACAATAGTAATAATTTCTGCCTGCTGAACAAGTAAGAATTCATGTCATATGAAATGTCATATAATTTTTAACTGATCACGAATATATGGCCAGGTGCTCAGGTGAATGTTTGTGATCCCAGAAGTGGGTAAACTGAGTGAGTAACTTAGCAAAACTCTGTCTCAAAAAAAAAAAAAAAAAAAAAAAAAAAAAACATAAAAAAAGGTCTTTTAATTTAGCTGAGTGGTTGAGCGCCCCCCATTCAATTCCCAGTACCAATAAATAAATAAGAATTTGGGGGGAAGGTGATTTTTTTTTAAACCAAAGGTTAAATTTCCAGGCATTTCTTTGCTCAATGTATGTCTGTGTTGGACAGTATTATCCTATAACCCTCTAAAATTGTAACAGTAAACAAAAATCAGATGAAGATTTTTGCCTTTGTTGAACTTACATTGTTGGAAAACGAATGCCTAATAAGCCATAGGGTAAATAACCATGTCCTCACTAGTCTGTTGTGATAGCTCCAATGTATGCCTGTTAACATGATGTATTTTTATTGGCTCTTTTTTTAGAGATTCACGAAAGTAGAATCCATTGTGATATAAGTATACAAGCATGGGATATACCTTGTTCTAACTAGGACCCCAGTCTTGTGTATAGATGGGATGGTAAGATTCAATGTGATATAGTCATATATGTACAAATGATGTATTCTCACTAGCAAACTTTTAATCTTTAAAGTATGCTGTTTGGTTCAGCAATATTAATTATAAGTAAAGTATATGAACTATTAGGTTTTATATATGGGAAAGGTGGTTTCACATGCATTTTTTTTTACACATGGTGAGGATAGGAAAATATTTCAAGTTCTTAATTTCTATCTTATTGAATTAATTTTAGCCTTGGGATTCATTAAAAAATGCATGCATTTGTAGATATACTCATTTATATCCTTCCCAGTTCTTTCTTTTGTCTCAGTTTCTGTCCATTTTCCTTGTTGCTTGGGATTATCCGGAAGTTAGTTTTTCTCTAATTGTTAGTCTTGGTATATAATTCCCCCTGCACAGTTCCTACAACTACTTTTATAATAATTTCATTGCATTTGGGGCTGTGGTGCTTCACCAAAATATGACAAAATGTTAACCTAATATTTCACTTTAATTTGGAATTAATTGATTTTCTTTATTTAAGAATTTGTGACTTTAAATGTTTCTGGAGACTGTTAATATCTCTTGAAAGCTGTGCATTGTATTTTTTTCTATTAACTACTTGTGAACAATAAGTAGCATATGTTAAATTTTCTCATGTTATCTTCACTGTCTCTTGGGATCCTTTCTATATTTTCCATTTCCTCGTCACTTATACTATTTATTTCTCTAGATTTATTTATTTTTGAGGTGTGAGAAACATCTTTTTTAAAAAATTTGATTTGTTATATATGACAACAGAATGCATTACCATTCATATTAGACATATAGAGCACAATTTTTTCATATCTCTGGTTGTACACAAAGTAGAGTCACATCTTCATTTCTTCTTACATGTACTTAGGGTAATGAAGTCTATCACATTCCACCAACGTTCTGACCCCTATGCCATCTCCCTTCCCTTTCACCTTTGCCATATCTAGAGTTAATTTAATCCTCCCATCCCCCCAAGTGGGAACAAATTCTTACCACATGCATGTCAGATAGAGCAGTAATCTGTAGAATATATAAAGAACCTAAAAATGTTAACACCAATAAAACAAATAACACAATCAATAAATGGGCCAAGGAACTAAACAGACACGTCTTAGAAGAGGATATACAATCAATCAACAAATATATAAAAAAAGTGTTCAACATCTCTAACAATTAGAGAAATGCAAATCAAAACTACTTTAAGATTTCATGTTACCCCCGTCAAAATGGCAGCTATTAAAAATGCATACAACAATAAGTGTTGACAAGGATGTGTGGGAAAGGCACACTCATATGTTGCTGGTGGAACTGCAAATTGATGCAGCCAATATGGAAAGCAGTATGAAGAATCCTTGGAAATCTGGGAATGGAACCACCATTTGACCCAGCTATCTCACCCTTTGTTCTATACCCAAAGGACTTAAAAACAGCATACTACAAGGACACAGCCATATTGATGTTTATAGCAGCACAATTCACAAAATCTAACCTGTGGAACCAACCTAGATGTCCTTCAGTAGATGAATGAGTAAAGAAAATGTGGTATATATACACAATGGAATATTATACAACATTAAAAGAGAATAAAATCATGGCATTTGCAAGTAAATGAATGAAGCTGGAGTATATAATGCTAAATGAAGTTAGCCAATCCCAAAAAAACAAATTCCAAATGATTTTTCAAATTTAAGATTGCTGATTCATAACCGATTTATTTTTATCATTACTAATTCTCACAGATATCTCCAATCTGCACATAATTTTTAAGGGTAATTGTTACCTGTTCATTTTTTAAAAGGCCTTGTTCTAAATCTAGTTGGTCCATTTCTCAGCTCTTATTTGTCTTCTATAATGTCACATAGTTTTTTTTTTTTAGACAAACTAAACACATTTATATTTTCTGTTATATCCTCTTATTTTCATCCAGAGTTTTTTTTTTAATGTTCATATTGCCTTTTCCATTGTGAATAAATGCTCATTTATTTGTGTAATTTTTTTTTTATTTTTAGAATTGAGTTTAAAGGCAGTTTGCTTCAGACAGTTGTATCTGGCATTTACCTGGTTTCCTAATTCCTAATCTAATCTCGTTCAAGTCATCTGCAACTACCATTTCTTGTGAGTTCAGATAACAACTCATTTGTGAATTTTCTAGGAACTTTTATTATTCTTACAAGTCAGTAAGCAAAAGCAATTGCAATCTAGTTCTCTATGTCAGAGATTTAAATTTATTCAATTTTTATGTATAGCATCCCTTTTCAAGGATTGAGCCTTTATATGGGATCCTAAATTTGACCTTTTACCATGTGTGGACTCTGTTTTGTTTTGATCTAATATGTAGTCAGATGTTTTAAACCCAAGACAGCATCCAGTGATTATCAAATACCCTGAGGCAGCTCCCAACTTCAAAGCTGACTTTTCTCTTTGAATTCATGCTTTATCATCATTTTCAAACTCACACATCTCCCTCATTTTCTTGCCTTTGGTGAAATACACTTGAAGTTTTTGTATTATTTTTTTCCTAGAGGTTTTGGTTTGCAACACTGTGAGGTTTGCTCTCATTGCTCACATAGCCAAGTTCCCATAAACATAAGTGCTTCTATTTATTTTCAGAACATTAATAATTGTTGAGACATGTCATTTGGTAAATTCTCTTTTATCATTCATTTTTTCTTCAGATAAGTTTCTATATTATTTATCCTACTCTATTGTAGCTAATTAAACAATTAAAAATTTGAACACCCAACAATCTTAAACAGAAATTCTTAGAGCAAAATCACAAAATTTGTAAACCTATCACTTTGGTTTAGCCCTCATAGAGTGTAAGGAACTTTTTTTTATCTGTTTCTGTATATTTTTCTCCTTGTTAAGGTCTGTAAACAAGTCTGGATGGCGCCTGGCATTTTGCCAGAGGGAGTGGTTTGTGAAGTAACGCCAGCGAGCCATTAAGTGTGGAGATTCTTTATTGGTTGACTGCTGTATCTATTTTATGTTAATTAAGATAAGCTGTGTGGAATGTATATATACCACTCCTGTCCTACAATAAACGGCTCCTACTCCTGCTGTATCAATCTACACAAGTTGCTCATCACCCCCCTGGTTATTTTGCTGCAGCCAGACTGTGGCATCTCCCTTTTGATGTTTTGATAGCAGAATTATAAGCAATAGTTTACATATAGTAGGTAATTCTAATTTTGCTACCAAACGCCAGGATTATCATTTGATTATTTAAGAAAATGTATTTAATTTTTAAATTTTTCAATTTCTCTGAAACTTGCCAAATGATGAGTGGCAATGTCTAAGCATTCTTAAAAATGTTAAGGCTTAATTTATCTTTTTTCTTGCTTGAAGTTTGATAATGAGCTGTTTTTCACTGGGGCAATTTTGTTTCAAAATATTATAGCTGGCAGTTACAGAAAAATGAAATTAAGGGACAGCAAATTTGATGAGCGAAGATCACAAATTAAGATAACTACATTGAAAGAATAGATGCAAATGAATAAAAAGCTATGAATGTATTAATGGCATCCTGTAATATCAAAGTTATGTTTTAATATAAACCTGTACTGTTATCTCTTTTTTTATGAGATTCTAAACCTAAGTGCAATATTATATCAATTTTGTAGATTGATAAAACAAATTGTCTAAGGTTACAAGTTGTTAGCAAAGCTAAAATTTGGAAATGGAGAATATTATCAGAACATAAAAACGCAATCCATTTTTCTAATCCTGCATCTATGTAGATGCTAATACTACTAAATAAATGAGTAAAATAGCAAATTTTGGCATCCAAATCATGAAAAAAAGTAATTTTTCCTAGTTTTTAAAAAGGGGGATTCCAGTATGCCTCCTAAGTGGTAAAGTAAAACAAGTGAATTTTAAGTTATAGCATGGACTGTTATATTCTTAGTAAAACTGAATCAAAACAAAACTTTTGATATAAAACTGACAGTAAAATCCTATTATGTAATGAACACTGTTTTCAGAAGTTTAATATTTTAACCTTGAACCTGTCTTCATATGTTCTCTTCACTGTTGTCATTCTGTTAAACTTTCTCACTTTTCCTTTACGAGTGAAGTTAGTAAGGAAAGTAGTTTTTCATTCAATGCCCTTTAAAAATATCTAAAATAAAAAGAAATAAAGAAATTCATCAGTTGAAAAATATTCTCATATTTTACTTGAAGCAATGAAGTTAAAAATTAAGGAGAAAAAATGGTCTTACTCACATAGTACAGTGGATCATAATTACAGATTGTCTAATATAGTATTACCTCGATTGAAAAGGGAAAGAAGGGCAGTATTCCCAGTATTCTGTATCTTATGGGACCCTAAGAATATTTCTAACCAGATTTATGTTCAGCCATTATTCAGTTCTTTGAGCAAAAAAGGACCAGATAAAATAATGCAAAAGATAATTAATTTGTAAAACAGTAGATGTACATTTTTCAGATAGACAGTTATTAGAAATATATAGGTGGATATAAACATTAAATTGATAAAAAATCAAAATCCTACTTCAATATTAATTTCTTCAGTGCATTTGTATACACTATTATATAGTCTTCTCCAAATATTATTTGGGCTTCTTTCAGCTAATAAATGCCAGTCAACAGGAGCTATATAGGAGAAAAATAGGAGTGTGCTAAAGTATACAAAATGTCTGCTTGAGCTTCCTGTGTTGATATAAAACATCAATCAAGATGGTCCATTATATTTAAATGATAATATTTCCTGTCACAAGAACTAAGAGAAAGAGATAAATCATGTTACCAGGGCATGATGATTTTTGAAGTCTTCCCATAAAGGGAAAACTTGTGGAGATAATGAAGAATAGGCAGCTGTTAAATATATGAATAAGGTGAGAAAAGCCTATAAGAGAAAGCTCTGGATCTGTTTGGCAATGATGGGGGAGAGGATCAAGGTATTGGCATAGACCAGCAGAGAAAATGGGAATTTCCTCTCAAATGAAAGTGGGATGATAAATAAGGAAGCAGAGTATTCACCCCATGACCAATAAGATGCTAATAAATAGTTCATCACAATGAAGACCATGCAGATGTGTGTGTACCTTTGAAAAAGTTTTTTCTTTAGATTAAGGCCAAGAGAATGGTAAAGAAGAAATATATATGTATATGAAACAGATGAGATTCTGGCTCATCCTAAAGATATACATGTTTCTGTACTTTATTTGTCTAACAATAAAAAAGAGGCCGTATTTACTGTACTTTCCCATTCTAGTCTGAAGAGATAATGCAGATAGATGTCATTACCTGGAAAGTGAGAGAATGGCTCTGTCAACTCTGTCTGATCTTGTTCTGTGAGGGAATACATATCCTACTCTCTACACAAATCAATGGAACACTGAGGTTGGCCCAAGGTGCACATCGTGATGCATTTCCAAATCTCTGTAAGCAAACAGGATATGTCTGTTGAAAAAGTAAATAAATAACAAGCAACGTTAAGTAACTATATACTTCATGCCAACTAGAATATGGGCTTGTATATAACTAAATATAGGGTTCTTTGAAAGCAGTTTTAGCCTTCATATTAGACTCCGAATGAATGATTACAAGAATATTTATCTATCTAATCAATGAAAGATAAACCTGTGTTTTCCCACTCTTTAAAAAAGTTCTATAGGTTCATGTACTATTTCTTGCATATTAGAGGATTTAAGATTAGTTTTTGAATTATTAACTAAAGTTCAAAGTATCACTTCTAACCTCTGTTTTTAGGAAGAACATTACGTTATATAAAGGTACTTAGAAATGGCTTTCTCTGTTTCTTTGGTCCCAAATGAATAGTCATATCATTTTTAGTAGATGTGAAAGTAGAAAAAAATAATTATAAAACTTATTCAGGAAAAAGAAAATTAACTGAGAAATCTAGAATATATATTAATTTTATATAAAGTCATTCTATTGCCAATATATTCCGTGACTACCAAACTATAGGTTTTCCCAAAATATCTTCAGAATAAATATGGCATAATATACAATATTGAGCATAAACAGAAATTGCTATATATTATATATAGCATCAGACTCCTTTAGATGCTCCTTTTATTCATTTAGTGTATAAATATTTGTGCATATTCAATTAAGGTAATTCAAAAATAAAATTTTCTCCAAATTAAAAATGAGATATTTTTACTATTTCATAAGAGTGTTAAGTTATTCTTGATTCTTTAAAATAGAAAATAAAGATTTTAAAATGTGATTTTTTTAAAAGTAAAATAAAATATCTATTGTGAATATCATGAGTTAATTGTCCTTTATCAATTTTATTCATTACTAAATTTAACCCCCCAAAAGTATTTATAAAGTAAGAAACCTCTTTGGAATTATTTTTACTAATGTTTAAAAAAGAATATATATTTGATGACTCCATTGTGTCCTGATTTGAGTGGTACACCATTGGAAAGGAAAATGAGCTGTTCATTCTCTTTCCTCAACTTATGCAAGGGATAAAATGGTCCTTTTCCTTAACATTCATTTTAAATGAGTATCAAAGACATTGGGAAGAATGGTTAAACTGACAAGAAAGTCAAAAATCCTTAGGATAATTTAATGTCCTTACAGAAAAATGTGTGCTTTTTGTTTGTTTGTTTCATCCTGAAATCTCTGGCTCTAAGAAGTAGATATGATGGTTTCTCTCCTAATATTAAGTTGTGATGAATGTCATTTCAATATTAAAAGCTACCACTGAGTAAAGAGGGTCTTTTGAAAATGACACCAAGTACTCATTCAGATTATGAAATATACCAATATCTATAAGAGTAATACTTATTTTTGTTCTTTCTTAATGTCATTTCTGCCACAAATGTCCAAGTTTTACAGTCCCAATATCATCTAAATGGAGAGACTTCACAAGTATGCATGAAGTCTGTTTCATGTTTTAGTTTATCTATAGTCACTGTACACAGTGAATACATTGAAATGACCATGAGTTCAAAAGCATCCTTCACCCTTTCCTCTTCCATCATCCACTGGAGTATAATGTCCTTTCTCCTAAATCTGGATGCTTTTCTTATAAAGATAAGAAAATATTTAACATGAAAAGAATATTTATCAATTTGTCAGGCCAAACTATTAGTTCATGGTTAAAAATGGGAAATTATACAAATTGTACTTCAATGGTTAAAACAATTTTAATGATTTTCACATTAAAACCTGGATCATCAAAATGATGGTGGACAAATATATCCTTTCCAATAGGCAATTTTGAGGTAATAAATTACTCACAATATGTTTCTATTTGGAGCATTTCGGAGAAGTTAAAAACATAATGGCATTGTTAATAAGGATTTCTCTAATTGTTCAACTCTTATTTTAAATGACAATAATAATTAGATTATAAGGTCTTCTAAATATTATCTATAACACTTTATTATCATTATTAAATGGAATAAATAAAAATGACTCTACAATGTCATAACCATCATTTATATATTTATTAGTTTATAATCTATCTGCCATCTATGCACTTATCTAGATGCATTTTTAAAGCAACAGATGTGGGAAATTATTGCAAATTTATATGATCTTAATTTGGGGATTATTAAAATGTATCCATGCAACTGAATGTCTTTTTCAAGTACATATGGAAACAGAATGTGGATCTAGATATCTGGCAAAGTTTTCAGGGTTACAACCATTCAATTTGCTTTTCAAAAGTATAATTCAAAGTTCTGTCAAAATCCTTGCACATCTAACATTTCTTGTCCCCAAATGCATTGCTCTTCTCTCCATTCCATCTGCACCTGTATCTGTGGAGAAGTACACAAGGAAAATGTGAGGTGGGTAAAGGTAGCCTGCAAAGGCAGAATAAAGCTCAACTTAGAGCCATTTGGCTGAGCTGCATACATCTGGGAAGTGAAACTGGCAGATGGGTTATGTTGACTTCCTGAAATAAAAAATGAGAAGGCTTATATCTAACAAAAATTTTCATAGCCTCTAAGGGAAAATACTGGGACTTTGAAAATGATTACCAAAAAAATAATAAAGTGACATTCCTGAAATGTACTAGGATTATTGCATAACTTGCAAGAATTGTATAGATACAATTTCAGAAGCAACTTCACTTTCTTTTGTAAAAAAGGGAAAGTACTGATAAAGAGAATCAAAAACTATTTTAAACTTATGAGAAACACCTTCCAAATCAGTTTTCACAGCCAAGTATAGACTATATAGACTTTTGCAATTATACCACTAGAATTGAACATTTAATCAAACAACTAATAACAATTTGAGAACAAGAGTATATGTAGATTTTCATGTTCAGTTTTTCAATTTTGTATTGAACTATTATGTTATAAGAAGGTAAGAATAATAAAAAAGTTTGATTCTTGGCAAATCAAATTCACATGGATTATTTAATGATTTGTTAAAGCCCTCTACAATCCCCTAGGATTTCTTTTTCTAACAGTGAATTGTTCTAGGTCACAAAATAAAACTTGAGGTAAATGTTTTAACTTATTCCTACATAGGGATATTCAGCCTTAATATTGTGATGATATATTTTTTCTGAGTGCTATGTTAAATCAAATTAAATATTTAACTGTATTAAATATGGAAATATATACATAGAGATAGAGATAGAGCCCTGATTCTGTGAGCTACATTCAGGGACTACTGCATTCAGCCAAACAGCTGCAGAATTACATCTATAAAGTTAAAGGACACTATCCTTTATTTAATGCAATGCTGAGTGAAAATTGTACCAAATCATTTAAAATATTTTAAGAAATATGATTTTAAGAATGGTGACATTTCTATACTCTCTCTTAGATTCACAAGCGATGTAGCTTGTAAACATTTTTTTAATTTTTCCCTGCTTCATATTTGCTTGATTTTATTTTCTCATAAGTTTAAATCAAACTTATAATGTATCTGAGAGGATCATAGGGGCAAGGGTCAGATGCTAAATGGTTTCCTGCACTCATCATTTCCCCACTTATATCAATTTGGTATTGTTGGTTTTATCACAGTCATTTGAAAATCTATATAAATGAGTTTCCCTCTTTAACTGTCCTTTCATTTCTATGGCAAGAATAACTTTTCCCCATATCTACAAGGAAATGTAGAGCTTATGTGACTGCTTGTGTAATAAAAAAAAAATGTCAGAATACACATTTCTCAAATTAGTTTCATATTCCACAACCGCCCATCTCTGTTTTAATGGTCATTTGGCTGTCTGGGATCAGTATCTCAGCCCATTTGAAACTGTTTAGTCCTTGGCAAAATTGCTCTGCTGTTCTTTCTCAAATGGTTCAAATGGGGCAATCATTGTCAAGGTGATCTTGAGTTTCTGAAATAGAAAAAAAAAAAGAAGTTGTACTTTCAGAAGAGCTATAGAAAGGTAAAACACATTTATAAGGGTCAGACATGGCTCCTCGTGACAGAAACATAAATGGCTCTCTGAGTCCCTTATAAATTCTTCTCATTTCAATATTTATAAGAAGCATAATCATCATTTTTTTAATTTTAAAATTGTGTTTGTTTGTAAATTGAAATAAAGAAAGGAGACAAAACACATGCTAAATAGGCAATTGTCCACAAGGCTGAAAGCAGACTGAATTGTATTTTCACTCAAAATTATTTTTCTTCACACCTTGTCGATAGTTTTTCTTTTACTGTGTCCATATTTACTACACATTTATTAAATTATATTTATGATGAAAAGTATACTGGAATTCATTACAATATATCTAAAATTTATCCTCACCTTATACATACTATACATATACTTTTTTTCTAATCAGTTAAGTTAAACAAAATTAGTATTTAAATAAATAATGTAAAGAATACAAGAATAATTTTATAATAATATTAATTTTTTTATTTTTATTAATCAAACCTAGATAGATAAATCGGTCCTGGAAAAGGATATATCTGAGAAAGCAAAATAAATAAGAATGGGCAATGAAACATGGGCAAAATAAGGAAGAAAAGAACATAAAAATTCCCTTTATTAATTTGATAACTTTGCTGAGAGTGTTTCATGAGATTATATTGGACTGATCATGGAAAGGAAATCATCTTTTTTCCTTGAGTAAATTCTAACCTGTGGTAATGATTTGAAAGAATTTGTTGACTCTTATGTCTCCATAAAGAAATCCCTGATTTATATTTTGGGGGTTATGCTCATGATTATATAATCTCAAAATATGTCTAATAACTTTCAAATTGCTCTCCAAAGAGTAACTTATTCTCAAAATAAGTCATTAACATTTGTACAATAAGTTATTTAGAGAAGCATTTTTGCTAGCCAACATATGTAGAATTCCATACTGTGGAATTTGCTGTTTTAGTGTAAGAATGAGTCTTGTACAAATAAGTCAAAATAAAGGTAATGCTTTACAGTTTTCAATTTAGGAGCTCATTAATGTCATAGGCATATTTTGAATAACATAAGTTCCTCATTTTTAGGGATGAGAGGTCGCTTATATAGGTGGAGGATATTTATTAAACTACTAAAAGTATACACTTTCTACAGGTCAGGTTTCTGCCAACTTGATATATTAGATGGTCCAGCACATCCTGACAAGGTAGTGAACATCCTGTTTAACTAGCTTAGTAGTTACCAGACTTTTTAGAGTAAATTAATTTTGGATTAATTTGAACATTAGCAATTTCATGAAGTTCAGAATGAGTCACTGATGGTATTAAATATTAGAAAACTTTTGATTGACTTTTTTTTTTCCCCAACAACAAGTGTTATTGTTACACTAGAGTGTATTATGCCACTTCAGTTGTGGAGAATACTGGTCTTGAGATGGGAAGATAACCTTCAGGCTCCCATTCATTTGAGACATCTTTAATTTTGCATTGATGTCACAAATAGAAAACTAATCTAAGATTATTGTTATCAAGGAAATGTGTAAAACATGCAGGGTATATAAAGTGAAATATTTTCTGATCCTTCATGCAGACCATTAGGACATAGTGAATATGCTGTCATTGAGACTTAACAAATAACTCCAAGGTGAGTATTTAAGGCAATGGAAGCAGGATGTGAGATTGCAGAAGTGTGAAAATGAAAAAAAGCACAAAGTTTGGGAATAATGTAATGTGCACTCGTTTTCTAAGGACATGGTGGGCACATACTAGTAAGAGACTTGAGGATGAGAGATGTAGCTCATTTGGCAGAGAGCTTATCTAGCATGTGCAAATCCCTGGTTCAAACCTTGGCACCACCAAAAACTTTTAAAAAAACAAAGATTTGATATCAGCCTTGATAAAGATTTATTTTATATATTAGTCAGTGCAGGAAAACCACATTAATGAGGAAAGGTTTACTTCTTAGCTCATGATTTCAAAGGTTTTGGTCCATGTTTGCTTGTCTCTAGTTCTGTTGAGCCTGTGGTCAGGCAGAATAGAACATCATAGTGAGGAGCTTGGTAGAGAGAGAGAGAAAGAGAGAGAGAGACCAGAAACCCAGTAACACATGGGCCTCTAGGGTAATACAAGATTCAAACTATAGTACTTTTCAAGATTAAATTGATTATAAATTAAATTAAAATTGAACCATTTTCAAAGTTTTGAAAAACGGGATAACAAAATTGAGTATGTATATTACTAAAACCATAATTTAATGAGGGTGCAAAATGGCTATGATGTGGAAAGATTAGAGAAGAATCCAGGAAATATTAATGTGATTTTGAATTAAAATACTGACATGAATTTTCATATGAATACGAAAATATAATTGATACTTAGAAGATAAAATTGTCAATGTAATTTATTATGTGGAAATAGAAAAAGAAAATATGTAAGAAGTAATGTAACATTTTGTTCCTCCTTTCTGACTATGTTCTTTCATGACCTGCTGATAAATGGGTGCATCACAGAATAATTCACTAAGATGTTAACTGTAGTAAACAGACACATTTGGCCAGGGGAGATTTAAAACTACAATTGCTCACAAGTCATTCAAGTGTGAATGTCCAACAGGAACAGGCAGGAAGACCTGGGGATTATAAAATTTTGCTAAATATAAAGTTTTTATTCATCATTGTGATTCAGTAATAGTTGAAGGAAAACAGTTCCTAGAGAAATGACTGTACTGAGTTATCTTCTAACTTTAATAAGATCTGAATTACAATCAGGTCTGTATACCCTAATGGGTGCTGGAAAATTGGAAATCAGAAATATTACTTAAGGGATGACCTTGTAGCAGATTCAAGTGTACTCTGAAAATACACTTTAAGTTTGTAAATAAAATGAAGAGAACAACTAAAACTTTAAAACAAAATTGTCAAATTTTAATCAGAAAAATTCTATAAACCCTGCAATGTGATATATACATATATAAAATATATTTATGTTTATGTCTGCATGGTTATTTATAATGAACTAATTAAAACAATAATAAAGTGATAGAGGGGCTGGGATGTGGCTCAAGTGGTAGCGTGCTCTCCTGGAATGCGCGGGGCGCTGGGTTCGATCCTCAGCACCACATAAAAATAAAATAAAGATGTTGTGTCCAATGAAAACTAAAAAATAAATATTAAAAAATTCTCTCTCTCTCTCTCTCTCTCTCTCT
>NW_025999961.1:11542094-11556405 GCF_001458135.2 Marmota marmota marmota
CCCTCCCTCCCTTTTTAAAAAAATCGTAAAGTGATAGAATGGAGATTGGTAGAGAAGAATAAGTGGATGACGGAGGGAAAAGAAAGGTCTGGGGAATGAGATGGTCAAATTATGTTATGTATATGTTTGTTTAAATATTGCACAAAAAATACATTTTTATATATAAATATAGTGTATTGACTAAAACCAAATAAATTATATTCATGTGTATAGTTCCACATTTTCATGTATAAATATATACCCAAATATGTATAAATGCATATTTATAAATAAAAGTTATTATTTTTTTAAAATTCAAATTATTTTTCCAAACACTTTGCTTGCTCATAAGTTATTGTCAGGGAGTCATTTTTCATATATACATTTATTGTTGGTATTTATTGGTATTATTGCTATTATCCTTCAAAATACAATTGTGTTGATACAATAAATTGCATCTTTCTATTTTTATTTACTTCTTGTTTTGAGGTACGTGTATAACTAAATTCTAGGCTTCATATAGGCAGATAATGATGTGTTATTCTAAATTTATTCTAAATTTTAAAAACCAATGTGTTGTTAATAATATTATGAAATCCTTTGCTCATACAATCTCTAGGGAATAGTAACACTTTAATGTAAAGGAAAGTTGAGATTATTTAGCATTCCATTAAAAACTGTACATTATAAATATTGTTTAATTATAGAAAAATAATAGAACAGGAAACCACACATTTTTATGCCAAATTATTTCATACATTTATCATATAGTTTTCAATGTTAATCAATATATGCCACTGGAAGCGAAATTTGCAGGATATAGACATAATTCATGTCATCTTATATATAAATGAATTCTATGTAACAAAAATGTAACAAAAATCAGTAGCAATTATTTTCAGTCTATAATCTCAAATTATAGGAGATATTCTCAAAGTAGTAATTGTCATCTCAGTACTCTATGATGGCTATCATGCTATGTATATTTTAAATTTTTGTCTTTTTTCCCTCCCACTCCTTCCTTATTCTCTTTCCCTTCTCTCCTTTTTCCATCTTTTCTGTCTCACCTCCAAAAATGAGAAATTTTAATTAGCTTTTCTGCATTTTACTGTGAATATTCTGCTTTATTAGTTATCATTTTTAGTATGAATTATAGATTTTCAGTTGTAAATTATCACTATCAAAGTTTTGTTGTTGATGTTTCTTTCTTTCTTTGTGTTGTTGTTGTTGTATCTTATAGGATTCCTTGTGAGCATTTAAGAAAACCTTGAGTTTTCTGATTCAATATCTTCTTTATTTTCATTTCTTTAGATTTCTAAGTTTATTTTGCTGATTGATATCATTTTTTTTTCAAAACTGTTTTTATGCTTTCATTCCAAAGGGCTTTCCCAAAAGGCTTAATTTACTTTTACATGTGAAATTTATTTGTATCCAGTTAACAAAGATTATTTCTAATAGCAGTAAAAGGAAATCTATTTAATCACAAAACAACTATTTTATTTAGGCCTTTTCTTAGATCTGGAAATATCATTGTGAAACATCAAATTTATATTAATTTCTCAACTTCTTAATAGAGTTAAATTTGTTGAACATATTATTTGTGGACAGAGCTATGAGTCAGAAATAGAAATTTCTAGCAGAATGTAAACAACAATCTATTATTGGAAAAAATTGACCAACATAGTGATATACTCTTCCCACTTTCTGGACATATCAGTAGTTTTAAGAAGAATTCAAATTAACATTAAAAATTTAAAAATACATTGTATTCTTCTCTTGCACATACAAATGCCACAGATAGTACTCTGTTCTTATCTTATAAAATATATGGAAACTATTAGAAGAAAAAAATAAATATTGATCAGTGATTCCACATGTAGCAAATGTAATAGACAGCATAAATTATTTTGTTCTAAGAAAAAATGTTAGTCACTTGTTAGTCTAAATACTGGTGTCCAGCCAAGTGTCTCTGCATAGTAAAGATGATTAATTAGATTTCAATACTGAATCTGTCCATCATAGTACTACAACGCACACATATTTCAAATAAGCCTCATGTTAATATCCACTATCTTTTCAACAACATACCCTCTGGAGTGCTAGGGAGAGGAAAACTTCCTGCATTTAGCTTTTTAATAAATTTTATTTCCATTCCTTGACAAAATACTGTACCAGTTGACTAATAACTGAATTTTATGGCCAATCACTTCTGAATAGGTATTAAAATGTGCAGAGAAGGCCAACGCATGACTTTTATTTTACCACAGCCCTCTCAATGCCCTTTTCCAATAGTCTAAGAACCATCATGAATGAAAGCACCCTCTTTTGTGATCACTTTAGTTTTAGCAAATATTTCAAAGAGCAATGTTACTTAATAATGTCTTAATTACTTTTATTAAAATTTCATTAAAATCAAATGTTTGCTAAATGTAAGAGAAAATTATACTTATTTTCCACTGCATGTTCTGCCGATGATAATGATAGAATTCATGAGACTAATAGGTGAATGGTTTACTTGTTTTCAGCTCAACATGGCAAATGAAGTTTATTTTACTTTGCCCAACAAGTTTGTAATGTGATAAGCGAACTCACAAACTAGGTCATCTTCAGAAAAATCCCTTTCTTTCACTATATACTTCCAAAAATAAATAGCAAAAACGGGGACATTAATACCAAAAAAAAAAAAAGGTGGCAGTATTCTATATTTCAATTTACATGGCTTGGGCTATTACAAATGGTGTTCAATGGGTCTCACAATGATTGTGATTATGACAGAAAAGACATGCTAAGCCATCAGAAAGGTTGGTGAACATGTAACTGGTGTCTAAATGATTAGTTCATGGACACCTAAAAATTAACAAAGCTGGCTCAGGATTGAGATTTTGAAAGGGAACCTCCATTATGATGTTTTGAAATTTTTGTTGTTGTGCAAATTTTCTCTAATTTCAGTTCATTATAAAAACCTGGCAGTTCTTCATCAAAGATGTGATGTTTCAGAAAATCAGGGAAAAAAGACAAAAGTGTAAAAAGGGGGCACAGAATCACTAGGTAGAAGGTAACTTACCCTGCAGGGCTGTTGCCATGAAAGGATTACATGAGACTTTAATTTCATGACAACATGGAAACTTCTTGACAGGACTAAAGAGTTTGGGATGGATATTAGCAACATTTTTTTTTGTTTTTTGTCAGCAAAAGCTAAATTTAATCCTGAGTGCCTGAATACTGCTTTAGGATAAATTTATAAAACATTATAAGATTTGTTATAAAGGACAGGCAGAAAAAACATAAATGACAACAAGACAATTAAAAGTAATAACCCCATGTTTCCAACTGAGGAAGTATCAAAGAGCACAATTGAATTACTTTTAAGGGAACCTTAATAGTGAAAAGAACAATATATAGGAAGAGAAATACCAATAAAAGGGAGAGTATGACCTAAGCCTTTATTACAATAGCAATAAAAGGGACAGTACTATCTAACCATTTATTGACTTGATGCCCCCTTGCCAAAAAAGAAAAAAAAAAAACGCTGATATCTCAGCATCATCTGTGTGGATATGAACAATACCTAATGGATCAAAATCAGAATAAGAGCACATTACCTCATGTTGCAATCTTAATTTAAAGCCAACACGGTCAAGTTTTCAAAAGTTTCATATTTAGAAGTCCAGTGAACTAACATTTATTTCTTTGGCTCAGTATGAAAATTCAAGGGAATAGTTTAAATGACTAAATGAGAATAAGCTTCTCCATACAGATCTTATACTTATTCTTCCTGGAACTGCTATAGGAAACTTATTCTCTAATATTAGTCCCAGATGTGAGAGACACTGTTTATTAATCTAATAATCTAATTTCAAGATGCAGTAGAGCCCATGCTATGATATCCTGAATGCCATCTTAACATTCTGACAAATCTTTTAATAAGGATACAGATAAATATCCTGCCTAAGATATCATATTACAATACACATTTCTGACCATATTTCACATGACAATGTCAGAAATTTTCTAAGATGCTTAAAAGCATTTTGCTATACCCATTAAATCCAAGTTATATAACTATGGGCATTGCAACAAAAGAACTTTAACACAATATAATATTAACAGATATTTAAGCCAATGTCCACATATTTGTATTCAGTCATATAACCAAATCTGGGAAGGAAATGTATAGTTAGATTTTCTGAAATCTGGAATTTATTGTGGGTCATGAACTACACAATACAAGAAGTCAGGTTGATAGTCAATTTTGATACTCTTAAACCATAAATTCTACTAAAAATTTTAGAAGTTATTACTGTACATTGTGATTTGGAAATTACCAAGGATATTTAAGAATGTAAGAGTACTTTTTGATGGCTTGTCAATACTTTTAAATAATGTGTAAAAGAAAGCAATTTCTTTTAATTATTAATTATTACCCTCTCTCAGTGTTTATGATAAAAAGTTAAATTCAATCTTGTCACATACAATTTTTAAATCAACTTGTAGAAATGGTTCCATAATGCATCCTGAGATAACATATGATTATCTTGAGGTATCATTATCACACAATTAATTTCATTTTAATTACTAAAGAACTGTAAGGATAAATGGTTAATCTATGCTAAAAGTATAGTCTTTAACATTGTAGATGATGAACACAGTAGCCACAAAGAACATATCAATTCACAGTGAACTATTGGCATATGAGTCAGGTAGTCTCAATATTAGAAAAGGATTACTAGTCATTATCATAATTTGAAATGACATAACTGTAGCTCCAGAAAAGGTCTTCGAATTCTTGAATTTCAATAATTCATTTTTTTCACCATAAGTGTTCCAATGCTCAAATCACTATTGTAACAACATGAGAATAACATAAATCTCCCCTATTTGTCTTTAAATCAAAATTATGTCAACATTCTGTTCTTGCATGGCAATATTTTTAACAGCGGAATTCAACCTGGACCATTTATTAGATTCTTTGGTTGCCAAATCAATGGCATATCATTTGTCAGGTTAATAGGTGGTATTGAGATGAGCACTATAGCTTACTTGTGTATTTTAGAGCTAGTAGTGGTTATAAATATAAATTAATGCAAAGCATCCATCTAGTGACAAACCCATTAGGTTCCAATATATGAGGACTGTTTTTGTATATTTGAAAATGTACCTGCCCCAAATATATCATTTTGTATATAATTAACAGATCATGCTGTCAGAGAATACTATTTGTATGATTACAGTGGTTAATAAATAATGTCAACCAATATAGCAGAACATATAATAGAGAGAAGTTCAATAAATTTGCAACTTGAAATTGAGCATCTACTATATTTCTCAGAATGTACCCAGAAAGCTGTAGTGTTCATAGTAGATGGACAGTCTGATGACTCTAGCTTTTGACTGACTCACAAAAGAATTAAAGATGACACACTTTAAATTAGGGATGCAGAGAATGATCATGTTAGTCAAAATTTATTCATAAAAAATACATGAATATAAACATAGAAGTCAATGAACAAGCTGTGACAAAACAGCCCATCCAAGTAAGACAAGCTGAATAGCATACAATGATAAAATGGAAAACTAATCTTAAGAAATGGTGACATCGTTGTCATGTCTTTTGTCAGTTTCTTAAAGTAGGAAGATAAATGGATCAGCATCTTACAGAAAATTTTAAAGGCAGATTGTTCACTGCCATTAAAGCTTCAATATTAGCTAATTTTGCTGAATTATCTATCTTCTATAACATTTATTACCAATTCTAGATATTTTAGAAAAATACGAAAAATATCATAATTTACATTCAGTGCTGAATATTGTTATTCTGATGATAAAGAAGGACCAATTAGATTTATGATCAAATGTGCTAGAATATTTGTACAACTAAGTGTAACATAAATTATATTTTTAAAAAATCTGTTACCACACTCTGCAATTCACTTTCATACAACTTTCTCCAATATTTGTAATTGCTGAACATTCCACTTTCTATAAGCAACATAGTAAACAATATAAGAACTTTCAGTGAAGGGCCAGATGTAGTGGCATATGCATATAATCCTAGGAGCTCCAGAGGCCAAGGCAGGAGGATTACAATCTCAAGACCAGTCTCATCAAGTAAAGAAGACCCTGTCTAAAAATAAAAATAAAACATAAAAAGAAAGGTTTAGGAATTTGGGGATATGCCTATATGTCTATGTGGTTCAGCACCACTGGGATCAATCCCTGGTGTGTGTGTGTGTGTGTGTGTGTGTGTGTGTGTGTGTGTGTCTATTTATATTTATAGATAGATAGATATAGATAGATCACCTTATTGTGTTCAAATCCCCCATGTAATACATATGAACCTATTGGAAAGAAGTACTTCACTATGCTTCTTGTAGATAATTGGTACAGTTCAAGAGACCATCAGCATTTATGACACTTGAGGATTTCTCAATATGTGACAACTTCTCAAAATACAACAAAGAAAATCTATTTGGTGTGAATCCTGACATTATGAATAATATTTCACACAGTTCTGAAGTAAGATCTTCTAAATTTACTTTTATGTTTGTTTTCACCTTTAGTTTTATTTTTTATGATTTAATTATTTATTGATTGCTTCTAGTTCTATATAACATTAAGATACATGTTGACATGATCACAAAAGCATGGAATATTACATGTTGAGATATGCAATTGTTTGTCTTCTTGGAATGAGAACAATTAGGACTATTGCTATTACTCTGGCATTAGCTATAAGATCAGAAATTGAAATTGGTGTTATCACCATTGGACCTTGGAAGCAGCATAATTTGAAGTTTTAGTGTAAGTTTTAAGTAAAATTAAGTTTGACCCATATCCTTAAGCTATTCTGATCTCTCAAATAAAGAATCCAATTGGTTTTGCAGACAGTTGATCTGCATTATCATAATACTCTCATATAGAATAAAATACCATGTGTATGACTTGATATTATGCTGTGTGTTTCCCAGAAGCAAAAATATGTTGCTCAGTTAGCAGAATAGCAACAGTTTATAGGTGGCAACAGTATACACAGAAATTACTAAACTATGCTCTCTGTTACTGAGCCCAAGGTCCTGAAGGTTAACATGAGAAAATAATAACCAACTAGTGGGTGAAGTACAAGGGAAGTGGTGTTCTCAAGAAAGAGTGGACATGAAAGCAGAGAGATAGAAATATGGATAAAGCATTCTAGAAAAAAAAAACAAATTGAGTGTCTAAAATCAAGATTTTCATTAACAGATTTTGAAAATAGGTGAGCTGGTTACTTGAGTTAGATATAAATGTTATTAATCAGAATAATGTAATGATGGTTTGCTGGAGAACAAGTGACTGACATATTGTAAGACACATAAAAATCACATAACATTATTTTCCAATGCAGATTATGGTTATACAAACTAGAACAGTCTTAAGACATTAAATTTCTTACAAATTCCCCATGCTATGCTGATGTTGTTGGTCTGCAGACAATACTTTTAGTAGCAAAATTACTAAGTACATAACAGGCAGTATTTGACTGTGGATAAAGCAGGGTGAGAGGTATTGTAAAATTATACCTTTTTTTGAGGATAGTGAGCACTAAGATTTTGAATCAAGGACTGATAGAATTCTTCCAGGATGGACACTTGGATATATATTATATTACTCACATAAATTCATAAATCCAACTAATACATGAGCTGGTTAAGGGAATAAATCATGTGGATTTAAAAGCATTTTATTAATGTTCCAAAATATCTACTTGATTCATCACAGCTTCCAAATAAATACTTCTTTGATTAGTTCATTAATGTGTGCCTTTTATCTAACCACAAAATGTATTTGTTTATGGGTGGATTGCATTAAATCTTAAGCTTAATTATAAGGCAATCACTGCATTTTTAAACAATTACAACTTACTCATTATTTTCAATTAATAGTATGACACTTTCAATGATTT
The DNA here is from genome assembly GCF_001458135.2 of Marmota marmota marmota. Lineage (NCBI taxonomy): Eukaryota > Metazoa > Chordata > Mammalia > Rodentia > Sciuridae > Marmota > Marmota marmota. The sequence continues at coordinate 11,550,013 of NW_025999961.1, forward strand.
TGTTTCATTTTTATATTTGTTATATCCACTTATCACACTTTTAATTATATCCAATTTAATTTAATGAAATTTTCCAGATATTCTTCATTATTATTCAAGACCAAACAGCACATAAAATAAATTATACATGGAAATGGCATAGTGTATGATCTCATATTTCAAAATATCTGCATATGTGTACTGTTACTGTCAAGTTAAATCTGTATGTAATAAGTTTTTATTATAAAAATTCATTATATTTTTCTAAATAGAATTTTTAAGGAATAGAATTACATCCAATATTATTTAATTAAATATTCTTATACATTAAGTAAACTATACATTGAGTTATCTCACAAATAACTATTAAATCAGTATTTGCCAGATCCCACATACTTCTTTTGTCCCATTTCTTTTGTGAGGTTTTATTCAAATTTGTTTAATTAGGCAAACATTTACTGCATGATTATTATTGCCAATGCATTACATACTTTGCTCTGGGGATGCAATGATGAATTAAGCTTCGTGGTGTTGTTAAACTGTAATAAGTTTACCTAATCCTATTTCTGTACTTCAGCGATAAAGTCTGGCCATGAACATCCTTGGTACATAGTGAAGTATACTACATTTTGATGAGTAAACAAATTGAAACCTTATGCAAGAGTCTCTTTTCACCAAGCAACTGAGTTTCAGCCAATGAAAGGTATGAAGTATCCAGTCAACCCGAGGCTTAAATCCCTAAAACATTACCATTATATAAGGCCAACACTGAGCTGAACTTTATTGTCAGCTTTTATACACTCTGATCAAAATATCTAACAATGTCATTTTGTTCTTGTAGATTTCCAGTTTTCCCAGCACCATTTGTTGAAGAGGCAATCTTTTCTCCAATTCATGTTTTTTGGCAACTTTGTCTAATATAAGATAACTATAATTATATGGATTAGCCTCTGTGTCCTATTATGTACCATTGGTCTACCAATATATTTTGGTGCCAATACCATATTATTTTTTTACCATTGTTCTGTAGTATAGTTTAAGTTCTGATATAGTGATGCCACCTGCTTAACTCTTCTTGCTAAGGATTGCTTTAGCTACTCTGGGTCTCTTATTTTTCCAGATGATTTTCATGACTGCTTTTTCTATTTCTCTGAGAAATTTCATTGGGATTCTGATTGGAATTGCATTAAATCTGTATAGTTCTTTGGTAATATGGTAATTTTGACAATATTAATTCTGCCTATCCAAGAAAAGGGGAGCTCTTTCCATCTTCTAAGTTCTTCTTTTATTCTGTAGTTCTGTAGTTTTTATTATAAAGGTCTTTCACCTATTTCCTTAGGTTGATTCCCAGGTATTTTATTTATTTATTTATTGTAAATGGGGTAGTTTTCCTCATTTCCCTTTCAGAGGATTTGTCACTGATATACAGAAATGCCTTAATTTATGGGTGTTGATTTTGTATCCTGTTACTTTGCTGAATTTATTTACTAGTTCTAGAAGTTTTCTGGCCTATCTCTCACTGTGCACAAAACTCAGCTCAAAATATATCAAGAACCTAGGAATTAAACCAGAGATACTGTGCCTATTATCAGAAAAATTAGGATCAAATCTCCGTCATGTTGGATTAGGCCCCAACTTCATTGATAAAACAACTATAGTGCAAAAAATTAAAACCAAAAATCAATAAATGGGATGGATTAAAACTAAAAAGCTTCTTCTCTGAAAAAAAGAAACAATCAGTGAAATGAATAGGGAGCCTACACTTGGGAGCAAATTTTCACCACTTACACATCAAATAGAGGACTAATCTGTAGGGTATATAAGTAACTCCAAAAACTAAACACCAAGAAAACAAATAGCCCAATCAATAAATGGACCTAGGAACTTAACAGACACCTCTCAGAAGATGATATACAATGAATCAACAAATATATGAAAAAATGTTTATTATTGCTAGCAATTTGAGAAATGCAAATCAAAACCACTCTAAGATTTTATCTCACTCCAGTCAGAATGTCAGCTATTAAGAACACAAACAACAATAAGTGTTTGCAAGGATGTGTGGAAAAAGGCTAACCCATACATTGCTGGTGGGACTGCAAATTTGTTCAGCTAATCTGGAAAGCAGTATGGAGATTCCTTGGAAATTTGGGAATAGAACCACCATTTGACGCAGCTATTGCACTCCCTGTTCTATACCCAAAGGACTTAAAATCATAATACTACAGGGACACAGCCATATCAATATTTATAGCAGCACAATTCACAATACGTAAAGTGTGGAACCAACCTAGATGCCCTTTAGTAGATGAATGGATAAAGAAAATGTAATACACACACACACAACACACACACAATGGAATATTATTCAGCAATAAAAAGAAATAAAATCATGACATTTGCAGGTAAATGAATGGAGTGAGAGAAGATAATGCTCAGTGATGTTAGCCAATCCCCCCCCCCATAAAACAAATGTCAAATGCTTTCTCTGATAAAAGGAGGCTGATTCATAATGGGGTTTTGGAGGGGACCGTGGAAGGATTAGATAAAATCTAGATAGAGCAAAGGGGTGGGAGGGGAAGGAATGGGGCATAGTGGTAAAAAAGATAGTAGAATGAGATGGACATAATTACCCTAAGTATATGTATAAAGACACAAATGGAGTAAATATACTTTGTGTACAACCAGAGGTATGTAAAATTGTGCTCTATATGTGTAGTATGAATTTTAATGTATTTTGTCATCAGATATAACAAATTAGAATAAATTTTTAAATATTTATTTTTTAGTTGTAGTTGGACACAATACCTTTATTTTACTTATTTTTTTTAATGTGGCGCTGAGAATCGAACCCAAGTTCCCGCACATGTGAGGCAAGCGCTATACCATTGAGCCACAGCCCCAGCCCCTAAAATTTTTTTTTCAATTAAAAAATATCTAACAAGAATAACTGACAAGTAGAAAAGTTTATTTTTGACTCATGTTTCAGAGGACTCAGTCCAAGTCCACTGACTCCATTGCTCTAGGCACGAGGTGAAACAGAAAATAAGGGTGGAAGGACATGGTAGAGGAAAGCTACTCAACTCATGGAAACCAGGAAGCAGAGAGGAGAAAGGAAATGGCTGGAAAGAAGGAAAAATTTGCTAGCGTATGCCTGCAGTGACATATTTCTTCCAACTGATTCAACCTGTTAGTGTCCCATTCAATTATCAGTGACTTAATACACTTGATAGGTTATTGGTTAGTGAGGTCAGAGCTCTCAAGATCCAATGATTGTCAAAATTTCCACATTTGAACCTTTCTAATTTGGACCATGCTGTCAGCACATGAGCTTTTGGGGGTAATTCTTCACCCAAACCATAACTAAAGCAAATCAGGTTGTTTCTGTAGTCACTTTCTTTTCAATGGCATAAATACAACCTGCACATGTATTAGAGCAGGATTAAGAATTAACTTTCGTCAGAAGAAATGGCTAACTTCCAGAAAACTTTTCATGCTTAAATTAACTGGGTAAAATTTAACTCATATTTATCCAATAGGAGAAATAGCATTATTTTCATTAGAATTATATGGGGACTATAGATCTACAATTGTCACCTACATTTTATAAAACTCAATGTGAGCAGTTACATAAAGAAGAACAAAGCAGAGCCAACATGCTGAGAATTTGGAGGTTTCAAAAAACGATTTGTGTTTTTGAGCTGGACTTTGACAATGAAATATGATAGATTGGAAAAATTATGGTGCTTAAAAAGAAAATATATAAATACTATTAAAAACATGTAAATTTAAGGCAGGTGGACTTGCAAGGGAATGAGATAGTAAGAACAGAAATAAAAGCAGTTACATATGCAAGGAGATGATATCCATCTACCTTCTGAAAAGATGACCATTAAATTCTGTTAAGGTTAATGATTTTAAAGTATATGAAAATGTAGAACAGGTATGAAGAATACCTGAGCAGAAAAACCCAGTTAGTCCTCATAATGATCTTTGTGTGTGTGTGTGTGTGTGTGTGTGTGTGTGTGGTGCTGGGGATTGAACCCAACGCTTGTGCATGCAAGGCAGGCACTCTACAAACTGAGCTCTATCGCCAGTCCCAGAAGTGACCTTAATATTGCTTCATTTGAAAATAAAAGTGAAACTTAATTTATTTCTTATTAACACCTATTTTAAAGCAAAATAAAATATAAGCTCAAAATGTTAGAAGCAGCCAACACAATTAATAATTAAGAAATTAGATACTTTCAAGTGGGTTAGATAAAATGTGACAAATTTATAATTGCAACTAACCAAATGTTTTCTTTATTTTTTTCCTTATTTTTTTTTGAACTTCCACATTCACTCTATAAAAACCTATCCCTATATTCAACAGAGCCCTGATTGGAGCCATTTCTTATATGATGCCACCTGCTTCATGAATTGCTGTTTACTCCCACTCTTAATTATTTAATGAGTTCTCAGTTAACTTTTTATCAATAATAAAATTAAAATGTGAGGTGGATTTATATTGACCATTATTTTTAAATGACAGCAACTATTAAAACATTATTTTGGTATTTTCCATTCATTTTCAATATCTATACTATATGAAATTGAAAATATCAGAAATATCCCAGTTTGAAATGATAACTTTCATGTCAAATAAGTACAGTTCTTTTTCACTATCACAAACATGCTTTATACTATTAATGATGTCGCTATTATTATTAACATGTAGCATTCATTAATACATTATATTAGGAGATATAGAAATACCAGTTGATTTCACTTAAATAGATAGAGTGATAAATGTGAAAGGATGGTATTTTGGTGAGTTTTGGCAGTGGTATTATCTGGATATCATTTGTCCTAAAAAGTTCATGTCCTGAATTCTGGATAGTGAGTTTAGGGATATTAAGAGGTGGTACCAAATGAGAGGTAAATATGTCACTGGGGACACGTGCTGAGAAAAGGTTAATGATAATCTCATGAAATGAATTATATTTCACAATATGGGTTAAAAAAAAAAAAGCTATGTACTGTGGTGCACAAGTGTACTTCCTTTGGCCCGGGAAGCTGAGGCAGGAGGAGTGTGAGTTCAAAGCCAGCCTCAGCAACTTTGCGAGGCCCTAAGAAACTTGAGAAGACACTGTCTCTAAATAAAATATTAAAAGGGCTGGGGATGTGGCTTGAGTGCTCCTGGGTTCCATTCCAGGTGCCATGAAAAATAAACAAATAAAATAAAATGAAAAAAAAAAAGATTTATGAATGTTGACACAAGGTTTTAATCCCAGAAACTTGGGAAACTTAAGCAGGAGAATCATAAAGTTGAGGTCAACCTTGGCAATTCAATGAAGTCCTGTCTCAAAATCTAAATAAATAAGGTTGGTTAGGTTGCTCAGTGGTACAGTGCCCCTGGGTTCAATACCCAATACCATAAAAATGAAACAAACAAAGAAAATGTGAGTTCTCCCCACCCTTTGTTTTCCTGTCTCATTTTGTTATCCTTTCTTCATATTTCCCTTTCTGCTACTATGTCATATTGTGATGCAGTCAGGATATATGGATCTTCCATCCATCAATGTAATGACCCAAAAATCTTTCTTCTTTATGAGGTAACCAGTCTCTGATATTTTGTTATAATTAAAAAAAAAAAAAAACAAAGTGCAGATACAGGCTAAGTGGGTGGTTTCTTTAGGGCTGGATCAATTAATAGTGTTGTGGTATCAGAGTCCATTTGATTAAAAGAAATGTGTGAGGTTTCACATTTTCTACTATATACAGAATATAATTATAAGCACACTGGAAGTGAGTAAAGGGAGAATTTAAACAAGGTTATTATTATGTCAGTCAAAAATAGTTTTGCAAAGAAACATCAAAATATGTCAAGGACAAGAGATCACTGGGAAGATAAGATCTGGGAAAACTAAGACACATGAAAGTGGTGGGGAGAAGGGAAGAAATTTAGATGAAAATTGTAAATTGGAACAGTTTCTTAAAACAACAATTATTATATAACACTGTTTTATGTGGGTTTGTCAGCATGAGTAGTAAATACTTGACTATATATGATCTAGTGATTATCAGGCAAGATTTCACATATTATTCATAAAATAATCTAGGTAAACATCTCAACTATGTAATCCCCAAGACCTGCTGCAGAATAAAAATTTCAGAGGAGGTTTTTGTAAGTTTTAGAATCTCCACCAGTGATACTCATATACACCCAGATTAAAAACTATTAATCCAATAAATTAAGAATGTTAATTAAAAGCATAAATTCTCAGATGTTTTAACTAAGAAATGAGAATATGATAAAATATCCTTAATGACGATTATTATGATTATTCCATGGTTAAGTAAAAGTGTTAATTTTTAATTGAATATATATATAGCATATATATATATATATATATATATATATATATATAT
>NW_025999961.1:11556421-11577590 GCF_001458135.2 Marmota marmota marmota
AATTTTTAATTGAATATATATATAGCTTATATATATATATATATATATGCTATATATATATATATATCACATATTATATATGTCAATATATGTGTGATATATATATATATATATATATATATCCAATTAGTCAATTAACAAATGAAAAGTGGTATAATGAAACATTTTTGCAATATGAAGACAATCACATCTGAAGAAAAACAAATGTTCAATAACATTATCAAAGGTTGTCTATATCAGTGATAATCAGGGTAATGATATTTTAAAAATATAATATTTCACTTTATCAGTATTGACAAACTTCATAGTGTTTAGCTGTGTATTGGTAAAGGTAATGTGAAAAGAAAATGTATGCACGTACAAACTATAATGTAAAATGTTAAAAAAAGAATAACCCAATTAAAAAAGAGGCAATAGACCAAAATAGACATTCTTCAAAAGAAGTTGTAAAAATGGCCAATAGGTATATTAAAAAAATTCTTTAGCATCACTAGTTGACATAAAAGTGTAAATCAAAACCACAATGAGTTATGAACTCACTTCAGTAAGAAGGGCTATTTTCAAAAACACAGAATACAGCAAGTTCTAGTAGGATGTGATGGTCAAAGAAACTCTTGGGCCCTGTTGACAGGAATGTAATTTAATGCAACCACTATGAAAAACAATATGAAGATATTTCAAAGAATTAAAAATGGTATAATCATATGATCCAACAATACCACTTCTAGGTATATATCCAAAGGAAAAGAAATCAGTATGTCAAAGAAACAGTATGTCTGTACTCCCATATTTTCTGCAGCACTATTCACAATAGCAAAGAAATGGAAACAACTGAAGTGTCCACCAACTGATGAGTGGATAAAGAAAATGTGGTACATATTCTTTCTGTGGAATATTTTTCAGTCATAAAGATAATGGAATTCTATCACTTAAAAGAACAGGGATGGAACTGGAGACATTAGTCAGGCACAGAATTGAAGTTAAGCACAGAAAGACAAGAATTGCATGATTCCATTTATATGTGAAATCTAAAAAATCAAGTTGATTTCATAGAAATTAGGAGTAGAATTCCCCTTCCTGGTGGCTGGGAGAGTAGGGAGGGGGAGGGATGGGGAGGAGATGATCAGAGGTTAGTGAATTACAGTCAAATAGGAGTAAGAAGTCCTAGCATACTATTGCTCAGTAAAATGAGTGTAGATAACAATAATACATTGTACATTTTGAAAAGTTAGAAGAAAGGATTTTGAATGATTTTACCATGAAAAAGTAAAAAATATTTGAGACAAATATATTTAACTTGAACATGCAATGTATACAAGTATCTAAACATCACATATTCCCATGTTATTATGCATAATTTTTATGTTTTATGTATCAAAAATTAAATAGGTAAAAAGATTAATTTAAAAAACATTTTGTGGAAAAAATTGATGAATTTATATAAAAATCAAATATAGTAAATGTGAATAATTTTACTTCTAGGAAAATGCCCTATAGATGATATGATCTAAAATTCTGGAAAAGCATTTAATTCACATAAAATTAGTTGTTAAGTATTTTCACATATCATACAAGTGAATTAAATGAATACCAGACATGTGTATTAACATGGATAAATATTATGAATATATGAATGTATATAATATTGATAAGTAACTTAAAGGGATGCTATGCATTAACATGATAAATATACAACATAATCCATGAAAGAGATGCTAATCAGCCATTACAGTGTTTAATTTGTGAAGGAGCATAGCAACATGATAAATGAGTCATAAGTAATTGAGTTATAAAGTTATGTTTCTTGAAAAATTGAATCAAATACTGAAACACCTTATGACTTGCTTGAACTGAAGTGTTTGCTATTATTTATTTGTAAGTTTTAAATTTGTATTATAAAATGTACCTTAAAAGAATGAGGACAGACCTTGGACAGCTCCTATAGGAATATAGTGATCATTGTTATTCCTGTTATTGCAGCAGTACCCTATGGATTGAACACAATGATTCTAGAAGGGAGTCCAGCAACATTGACACTAAGGATAAAAAGAGTTACCTCTGTCTGTTGGAATTTCCTTTTCATCTTAAGTTTCTTAGACCCATGATAAAATGAAGTTAAATGGGGATTCTCACTAAAGCTGGAACTACTCAGGGTAAAGATTTTTGTCGGTTTTGTTTACTTCTGAGTCATAAGTAAGTATGTAAACATTTTCTATCTCAGAGTTGCCCTTCAAATATTTTCTGAATAAAGAAATCTTATAGTGAGAGCATTCTATTTTAGTTCCAAGAACAAGGATCATTAAATATGATTCTATCCATGTTGTTCGAACAGTATAGGAAAAGTTCACAAATAAAATAAGTATATATGAAAAGTATATTTTAGAGCAAGATTTTGTTGACCAAAAATGAGTTTACATGCATTCCCAGTAGCTTAGTCCTATCACTGAAAAGGACCAGAAGATTAGGATTATAAAGAAATGCCTAGGTGCCCAAAACTCCTAAAGGACATGTGACAATGCACTGATTGTTCTGGTTTGCATCTCAATGAACAAAAGGTAGAGCTATAAGAAGATTGTCCTGCTTTCCCTATACTTTATCAAGATAAATAAGGACAAGAGATATTTGAAACATATCCATTATCAAATTTCCTGTAGTGTTTAGAATAACATGTAGACATTGAACTTTTCAGTGTTTTCTATTCACAAAACATTCTAAACTATACAGGCAATATCATGAGCACAATTCTAATATTCCCCCCATTCAAAGACAAGAATATAAAATGTCAAAATAAGGATTCACTAGAGTTCTGCGCTATCCCTAAGAATCTCTTCTAAATACCAGAAATGATGAAAGTATTAAAACTATGCTTAGTAAAAAACTTATAGGTTTGATAAATACCTACCTATCATTAAAGAGATATATTAAATGTAATTAAAATTGTGCATTTAAAAATATTTATTTATTGGCCAACAAATTGATATTATAATGATGGGTGTTGACCTTCTAAAAACTATTTTAAAATTAAATTCTACCTAAAATTGACATATATCCATATACATTAAATATATAGAGAATCTTTAAAGTGGATATCTGTATCTCAAAAAATAGCATAAAAGTGTCCCTTAGTGTTAAGAAGCATTGGTTTCAGGACTCTTTTCTTCTCATAGCCTATGCAAATTCTAAAATCTGCACTGTCCCAGGCCTTTATATTAAATGTTGTGGTATTTGCATATAAGCTATGTACATCTTTATATATATTTTAAAATGTCCCCAGATTACACATGACACATAATACACTTTAAATAATTTGTGAATATTTTTAATAGTGTATAATTTAGGGATTAATGAGAAGAAAAATGTCTATATAATATACAGACTTAATAAACTTAGTATTCTTTTTGCTGAATATGTTGTTCTGTGGTTGGATATATCAGGAGATACAGAACTCACAGATATATAGGGCTGACTTTGCAAAGAAAAAATATTTCTCATACATAACATATTCCCGTTCATAAAAATCAGTTTCTTAATTGCAATTTTGTTTAATACTGTGTTAATGATACTCTCTGAATAATACCATCTTTTTTCTCCCTCAAGATGGTTTTTTGAATCTTTTTTATTAATTCCTGTAAACTGTTCAAAGTTGATTTTTATGATTAATTCATTTGAAAATACTGACACATTCAACTAAATCTTGTCTGTAGACCATGGTTTTTTAGTTGATAAAACAGTCTTACCCACTTATACATTGATACAGTAGAATTTCTTCTCTTTCTATTTCTCTCTCAGTCTTTTTTTCTTTAGTCTCCTCAGATATAGCAATGTTAACTTCTGCTTTGTTGTGATTTCTCTAGCAGTCCCAGGACCATGTGAATTTCAGACAAATGTAAACCAAAAACTACAAGTTATATTGGAAGAAATCTCCCCTGGAACTGTTGGGGGATAATAGAAGCTAAGTAGATTAGAAAAGAGAGAATGAAGGGAAGGGGACAGGAACAGAAAAGACAGTGGAATGAATGTGACATGACTTTGATATGCACATATATGAATACACTACAGTGAATCTCCACATTGTGTACATCCACAAGATTAGGGTCCTAATTAGAATAAGATATACTCTTTGTTTAAATAGCTTCTACTGTGATATATAACTAAAAGAACAATTTTAAAATTCTTAAAACATAAACAAAAACCCAGCAGCAATGAAGTATGGGACTCATTTGGAAAAACAACAATTTCCAGTCTTTCTTTTCTGGGACTTCTTAGAGGATCTTGCTTTTATCTCACAGACAGAATAAATACATTTCCAATTCTTGAGTGTTGGAAATATATGATTATCCTTCAAACATTAATGTGCTCTCACAGAAATTGAAAACAGAGTGGTAGTTACCAGAGAATAGGAGAGAAGGTGGGGCATGTTCATTCAGCAGGTACGAAGTTATAGCTAGTTAGGTGTAAAAGGTTCTGGTGTACTGTGTATCTAAAAAACTAGAAAAATGAATGTTGAATGTTTCAATGTTTTAGTCATTATGAAATTGTAAAGGGTTTAGTAGACAGGTATGATTGCCTTGATTTAATTACATAATGCATACATACACAGAAAAATAAGAGGATCCCCCAATTTCTATGATTTTATGCATCAATTAAAATTTAAAAAATATAAAGACTGGAAATATTTTTAAAAACTACAAGAAAAAATGAACAAACACCAAGCATTCATAAGTTATGGGGGTCAATTAAAAGTAAAAACTCATGGACAGGTCAGTTCAAGTAACCATGAAGCCTGGTAAAACAGGCCTGCATTTGACAGTCTGGGTTTCAGTATAAGAATCATATTTAATTTCTTACATAAGTCTCAGTGTGCTTAGTCTTTACTTAAGATTTTTTTTCCTTTGGATACATTCCTCCCTGGTCCCAAGATTTAAGTAGTTCTTAAACATATACTTGAAGTCACTAATTTATTTTATCATTCTTTTTTATTTCCCTCCAAACCCCTAAAATCCCTTTCTGAAACTGAAGAGTAAACACTCCAAGACTAAAAGATTTCCCCAGCTGGGATCAAAAACTAGCCTGACCCAAATAGCCTCCTGCAGATCTCAGCATGTTCTAATCTCTAGGACCAGACACCTTGGATAAAAATATTGCTCAACATTATGGATTTGACTTTACTTTGGCTGTCTGAATTTGCCATCTTTGAGGCCCTCTGAAAGAGGTATCCTTTATTCAATACTTACTGTTAGCCTAATTTTTTTCCATGCAATCAACAGATTGAAATATATATATATATATATATATATATATATATATATATATATATATATATATTATAGTAATACATAAGATTGGAGATCATTTTCACATCATCACGGAAATATGAAATATAATGTGCTCCACTTCAATCCCCACTAATTCCCTTTCCCTCTTCTCCTCCCTCCCATTACTTTTCCTGTACTTTGCTGGTCTTCATATTATTTGCTTACAATGTTTTTTTTTTCTAATTAGTGCTTATTAGATAAACATAAAGGTAAAATTTACTGCAGCATATTCATGTATGTACACAGGATAGGAGAGTTTGGCCAATTTTTTTCTGATAAGCAGTAGTCTTCACTCAGCACTTTTACTTGGAATAATATTTCATTGGTTTGAAAACTTTCCCCCTATGAAATATGCTTTACTTTTAACTTCCTTTCACAGCATGAAAAATTCCCCTAAAACAATAATGTAAATAAGAACATTTTTTTAAAAAATGTCTCATTTAAAGGAGCAAATGCCTTGTTCTAATTAGCAGTCACTGAATTCCTAAAACCATTCTGTAGTAATACCAAAATGTCAATATATCATCTATTTTGACTAATTTTTGATTCACGCATATTTTATAACCGTATATTTTGAGGCTTGTACCTTGTTAGCACTACTGGTTATTTTAAAAGGAAGCACTATCAACTACTTTCAAAAGAGAAACTCTTTCCAAGTGTTCTTTGCTTGTGCTGCTCATGGTGAGAATTAACCATAAGAAGTGTTACCTATGTAGGAGATGTAAAGGAGGCAAATGGTATTATTCTTCCAAGTAAGCAGTATTCAGAGGCTAGCTTTAACATTCATGTTGGGGCCACTTTTGGTTTTGGAGGGACTTTGTGTAGTTCTCTGTAATTTTTCTTAGAAAAGCTTTGATGCAATTCGTCTCCAAACTATTCTTTTTATTTTTCTTGCCCAGATTCCAATATTTTCATCTGCCACACAACAATATTCCAATCTTTGCTCCCCCACCTTCTTGACATCCAAGAAAGCCCTATTCCTAGCCTGTGGCCCTCATTCTTGCCATACTTGAAGGTTTTTGTTTCCTAGATGGAACCCAGAATGACCACATATTCATTGCATCTCTAGAATGTACAAGACTTGAATTCTCTGGATTTTAGAATTTTGATAGTTGGAAAAAATTTGGAATTCTGTCCACAGTGTGATCAATAACTGTGTATTTTCCCTCCCATAAAGCCTCAGTACATAATTAATAACCAATCAAGGAAGAAGTTTCAATATTTGTGCTAAATGATGAATTTTAAATATTGTCATTTATTAATATTTGCCAAATATATAAAAATTAACAAGGTATTTGCTAAAAATATTGTTTTCCTCTTTATAAACTGTGAGTAAATTTTGAGTGTCAAACTGTATGGGATTACGAATGGGACAAAATATTGGATTCCCTCTAAACTGAGAATTTTTATTTGAAAAAAAAAATCTTTACTAAGATTTTCTAATGGTCAAAACACTTCAACCTGTGCTTGCCTAGCATGTGTGAGGTGCAGGGTTCGATTCTCAGAACCATATAAAAATAAATAAAATGAAGATCCGTTGACTAAACAATATTTTAAAAACACTTATATTGTGAATATAAAGCATATCATTGGATCAAACTTTTAGTACAATAAGTTATTGGATGAAAAACTTGAGCACATAATTATTATTTAAAAAGACAATGCTCAGGGGAACAGATTTTTTAGTTTTTTATTGCATTGAGTGTATATGAATAAAATATAATATGACACAATCTGAGCACACCAGTTCATTCTTCTTTGTTATTTCATTCTCTGGATTTGAATGTTATGAATAATGGTGAACTGAGGAATACTATATTTTCCAACTTTAAAAGTATCAAAATGAAAATGATCCTATATATAAGATTATAATGCTCTGGGCATTTGCAATAGAGTTGTTTAAATAGTCAAAAATCAATCAGAATAAAAATGATTTTCTCTATAATATATGGGTAGTTGAATTATTCAGTATAAATGTTATAATTTGTGCTTAGAAAACTTAACAAAACAATATGAGCCACAGGTTATTTAATTATTAGAAATAATCAAGCACCACCTTCACCAACATTTAGTTTGTATTTTTGGTTGAAATTTATTGGTATTGACAAAACTTAGTCTAGAAGAGAAAGGAGATAATTACAGTAACATTAATTGAATCACTACATATTGTTGTGAATAAGGAAAATTTTGTTGCTTCTTGAGTTTGGAAGATTTGTGATATCAAATTATTCTAAAGAGTACATGTAAATATGTGATTTCTAGAAAATACATTTTTCCAACCTCTGTGATTTTTCAACTATCTTAGTGTGCTAATTATCTAATTAACTGGGATAGACAGTCCAATTATAATTCTGAAGTTCACTGTGGATGCATAATTATTTTCATAATCATTAACTTGGCTTAATCACCTTTAACACTAGTTTTGTAGGTCCTCAGCTAATTAGTTTTACTAGCTAATTACTGAATATACAGAAATTTGACTTTCATTAAGATCTGATAATATCTATTGTTATAAGGATGGAAATGTTAGAACATCAGGTACAGGACACTAGACAAAGTTCACTGAAGGTCAACTTTTGTCAAACTCAGAAATTCTAAAATATAATTGATTTATAGAGACACAGATAGGTGCACAAAAAACAGGCTCTCATTAGTCTCTAATAGAATCTTTGATTGTGTCTACACATAAACTCCCTTCCATGTAAATTAAATACTTTTGAAAAGTCAATTTTGAAGCTTTAACTGAAGTGCTTTCTGAAAAAGTTAAACCATTAAGGGAAAAAAATGTTAAAGGATAACAAAAACACTCAGCAGATCATTTGGAAGCCAGTAAAATTTTAATCAAGTATTTTTTATATTTATTTTTTTAGTTTTAGGTGGACACAATATCTTTATTTTACATTTATGTGATGCTGAGGATCAAACCCAGGTAGGTGAACACTCTATCAGCCCCAATCAAGTATATTTTTAATTTTTTTGATGTTTTTACTTAACTTCTATCTCTGGCAAATTTGTCATAATCTACTTTTTCATGTTTTTATGCCAACACACAATATCTTTCACTTCAAAAACCAGTCATAACTGTTTCACTTTGCAATTTGATATTCACTTTGAAAAGTCAGACCCTGAAAGTCATTTACTTTGGCAAATCATGTTCATTATAAATTCTGGAACCAAGTTCAATAGATATTTGTTCCCTTTGGATTATTACTTGGATGTAATACACTGATTTGGTCCCCAAAGATGAAACAAAATATTTACATATTTATGAAAAATAAGTAGTCTAATATATCTGAAATTATGCACATGAATGCCCAATGGCACATACACTATAATTTATATTTATAACTTCAGAAATATTGCCATCTGTCTTGCAAACAGCAAGAGACCAGCCTAAAACATATTTAATGTGATTCATTTATGTAAAACTTTACCATCTGTACATTAAAATATAAAATTATACATATAAATTATCCAAACAATTGGGGAATTTAAAGTAATTTTCCCTTTATCATATTTGCTTCAACCAGAAAAAAAGGGTAGTTTTTACAGAGAAAAATTTAGGAAATATTGAATATATTTGCTAATGTCAAACAGCAGGAAATCAGAACAATTAGCAAAATGTAAAACAAAATCCAAATAAATGCAAGAGATATTCTAGCTGCCCCTGTCTGATGCATAATTTGATTCTACCCCCACCATACCCTAGTAATAAAGACAACATTCAGAAAAAATATTAAACAATTTGGTCAAGATCAAATGACCCAAAATCCATAGAATTTGTGCCACTTCTTAATTCCAAATCTATTACTTCCACTATGTTGTAATGTTGCTTCTCACTCTGAGTAAAAATTCAGAGGAAACAAATAAAAAAACAATGTGTCTTCCTTAAAGGAGGGATTTTATTTTATCACAAAAACTAAATGCAAGAAAAATGGCCTAAATAAGTAACAGAAAACATTTATAAACCATATTCATTAATGTAAGCATAAGACACACAAAATTGGGGCCATTAATATGAATTAAGTGAAAGTTACAAATTTTGAGTCATTCTTTCACTTCTATATATCCAGATTACCTCAATTCAGAAAAAAAAATTGAAATTTAGAAATACATAGGAAGTATCCACATACTTAGAATTATTATATACTTGCCCTCCTTATTAATTCTTGTGGGGTAAAAAATATTCACAAATTATATTTAAAAAATCCACATAACTAGTGAGATACATAATACGTGTCTATAGTACAGAGTTTCAAGAAGTTTGAAGACTACACTGCATATTGTAAGATTATAAATACTCTTTTTCTCAACACCCTCTTTCCTTCTCCAAAGGCAACCATCCACCTTCAGTCCTTGATTACTGCTATTGAAGAAATATCTACAAATGTATTATTTTAAACTATTATAGCACATATCAAACTATTTATATTGCCTTCTACTTAGAAGTATTTTTCATGTAAATAATTTTCAGTGTGTACAAAATTTTTCCTTGCATAAATATTTTCTAATTAATTTATCCTTTCTCGATATATGACTGATATTTTTATTATAGGCTTTATTTCTTGCAAAAAAAGAAAAACTCACTAAATAATATTATCCATATATGATATCACATGTCTAAGTTTATAAAAGACTGCATCAACCAATGTTGCAAATTTGTTGTTCTAGTTTGTATTTTTATTCTACTCTGCAGGTCATAGATGTTTAACTGTTTTGACTTCTTACTGTTGCCATCAGTAAAGTTCTCTTGATACTTAATCTCCTATACTCTTGACCTTTGACATGTACCTTTCAAATTAATATTAGTAAGGAGGTGAGGTTTATTTAATTCCCTCTTAATTCTGAGCTCTTAATTCTGAGCTCAGCCTTATAACTATGTGCCAAGGAGATGCTGGTAGAAGGAGATAAGCAAAGGCTTGAAAGACAGTTTCAATATTTTCTTGAATGACTACATTTACCATGAGAACATTCTCACCGTAGCCTTTTGGAGAGATGTGAGTGAAACCTGAGAGTTAACTGGGTCACCCCAGCCAATAGCAGGCCAATAGATGTCTGACTCAATAAAAGCACTGGAGACCAGACTAGGTCAGAATAACTAGCTAGCTTAAATGACTTACCCATAGATTTCAAAGCCAGATGGTTGGGGGGATGAGAATGAGACTATTTAAACTATGTCACAGGCCCAAGGTAAAATTTGCAATTATTATTGCCCTTAAGTCAGGTGGGAAAGGATACTATAAAAATAGAGTAACACGGCAAATTTCTTTATGCACATTCCAATTTACCTAACAAATGGTTAGTTTCTCTTTTTGAGGGCAATGTTAGCTGTCATTCCAGAAGATGTGGCCTAGAGAAATTTTTAAGAGTACGCATCATATGGACTACCAGGAGAATGGTAACAGTGAGTTGACTGGGCAGAGTACTGAATTTCTATGTTGAAGTTTGTGCTAAAAGTTCCTCTGTATGAATTGTGGTATCATAACCAAATTCTTATTTAAACCTCTGAGCTTGATTATTCATTTTGACAGTAATGAGTGTTGAAAGATTTGGAGTGTCAAAGATATTTGTGTGGTAATGTAATCAATTAGGATTACTTTGTGTAGGCAGTGGTTTTATAATCTAACAGCCATTTCCTAAAAGGCAACAGTAACTGAATCTCTATAAAGGAAGTGATATTTCATTAAGTGGGTTAGCAAGATTTTTAGCATGCCTTTGATGGAAGATAAAATTTCATGTATAAAGGAAATTGTATTATAATTAATAAAAAATAAAAATGTGAAGTATCTTTAATAAAAGCAAATGAAACAATGAATTAACATCCTCTAATATAATAAACCCAATTCAAATTAAGTAGTTTTTAGTAGTTTAAGTCATATTATAGTGTTTTCCCCCCATCTTTTCTCTACATTGGCAAATTTTTGTATTTTGATTAAATTAAAACATCCATCTAAACTTTTATTTCCTTTTTGTATTAATTAACATTGTTCTGTTCATTTTGGACTATTTTCTGGCTCAAAAGATTCTCATAACATTTTATTATTCCTATGTATTCTATAGATTTTCCTAATAAGTTTTCTACTTCATAAATATCAAAACTAGTTTATGGTATGTTCTTGAGACTTATGCTTTAAAAAGCAAGGAAATCTTTGGAAATGAAATAGCTTGAATAATGCAAATGGAAATAATTTTCCAAATATTAGTTTCATTACATTTCTTTTTTATTTTTATTTCTTTGCCTCCAACAAAAATATAGTCACTAGATAAGTAAGACTCCCCCCCAGAGAATTGCTAAATATGCTATTATGGATCAGGAACCAATTTATTCTAGTGAATCAGAATTTGGTACAGATAGAACTTGAAGATAATAAAAAAATGTTATTGAAAGCTCTTCCTCTGTGATTATTTAATACATTCAAATATGAGATGAAATTCAGGCATAAAGAATCAGTAACATTTAATGCAATATGAAAGTTTATCATTGAAATGATTATTACAATATACGGTTTATTACATTAAAAATGGCAATGATAATTTATGTTTATTGAGCCAAGGACAGTGCTAAATGTAGATAAGTAAAATTATTATCATTTATAGATTATAAAGTTATGTGAACAAGTAATTATATAAAAGGAATGATGCAATTGACCAGTGGATGAGTCAGAATTAAAGGGTGTTGGTGTCAACAGCAGCAAGAGCTGTGTGCATGTGTGGCCTCTCATTACTGTATTACTTACCAGGCAGGGGCTGGCCAAGCCCTTTTTTTGACATTTCATGAGGAGATTTTGTGCATGGTAGCATGAGAGGTTGTTGATCTACATATCAGAAGAGTGATTATCACAGCATAGATGATCAAATATGTATGTAGGGCTGCAGTGTAGCTCAGTGGCAGAGCCATATATTTAACAAGCCAGAAGTCCTAGGTTCAGGGCTTTCATTTACATCCCCCAAATAAAAAGTAGGGTAAAAGGAAAAGCAGAAAACACGTGAAAAGGGAAATCTGTCAAAGAAGAGTTAAATTAGATAGAAATAGAGACTATACAGAGAAAAGTACTACACGTTGTGGAAATTAGTAGTGCACTTTTCCACATATTTCCAACATTTTTCTCCAAAACAAGTGCTAGGTTTTCACTTCATATCCTCTGTGAAGTCAGATGCTTTGCTCTGGTTTGAATGTGTTCCTCAAAGCTTAGGTGTTGCAAATGTAATTCCAGATGCTACAGTTTTGAAGAAGTGATTATAATATTACTACTAGGGAAATGTTTTGTCATTGTGAGAGTTAATTTTTCACAAAAGTGAGTTTGTGTGCCTCTGTCTTTTCTCTCTGTCTCTTTTTCCCTGACTCTGTCTATCTTTGTGTGTTGTCTCTGCCACAAGATGACACTTCATTAAGAATCTTACCAGACTTTCTAGCCTTCATAAGAAAAAATTTTGTGTTCTTCATAAACTACTCAGTCTCAAATTTTCTGTTATAGCATCTGAAACAGACTAAGATATGATTTATTTATTTATTTATTATTTTTTTTGAGAGAGAGTGAGAGAGAGAGAGAATTTTTTAATATTTATTTTTTTAGTTTTCGGAGACACAACATCTTTGTTTGTATGTGGTGCTGAGGATCGAACCGGGCTGCACACATGCCAGGCGAGCGCACTACCGCTTGAGCCACATCCCCAGCCCAAAGATATGATTTATATGATCTGTTTTTCAAAAGAAATGTAAGTGGAAGGTACACATGAATTCTAGGGGGAAGCATTAAGACCAATGAGTTATTTACAGTGTTTTTCCTCAATTCTTTTGTGATTTGTAAACATATAACTATGACAAACCTCTATACTACCAAAATATACTAAATACATTGAACATACAGAATTCAAGGGAATATTCTAATTTATATATTAAGCTTCAAAATACAAGAAAATCTGTACATTTACAGTGATAAAATTAGAAAAATCTAGGGAAACATTCACAGTTAAAAATAAATATTAGTTGGCTGGTATTGTGGCTCCACAGTAGAGCGCTTGCCTAGCATGGGCGTGACCTGGGTTCGATTCTCAGCACCACATAAAAATAAAGGCATTGTGTTGTGTCCATCTACAAAAAAAGATTCTCTTTCTCTCTCAAAAAAAAATATATATATATATATTAGTTATATTTTTGTTATCATAAATAAGAAAACATTAATAAATAATATATTAAGATCTATTTATTTTTAGTTAGTTTTTTTTTTTAATTTATTCTTTTTAGTTTTAGGTAGACACAATATCTTTATTTTATATTTATGTGCTGCTGAGGGTCAAAACCAGTGCCTCGTGCATGCTAGGTGAGCGCTCTACAACTGAGCCACAATCCCAGCCCTAGTAATCTTTATTTCATATCAATTTCACTTTACTATGTTGTCTACTCCAACACACTTATATAACTCAGAATTATAGAATTTGTTTTCAGTAATATGTATTTATAATAATTGTTATAGTACTTTAAGTATCAGGATACTCTATCCTGGTAATCAAAAGTTTATGCTGAAAAAAAATTATAGTAAAGGTTATCTCACAGATTGACGAAATAGAAAACATCACTCACTGTCTCAAGTGAAGAAAATTTGTTACATGTGTAAGAGAAGTGTACTTCACCATACTATTTCAACATGAACAAATGTTGTGTAACATTTGTGTGGCTAATTGAAAGATTACATTGCTACTTCTTTGAAAAAAAATCAATACAAATTGTCGAGAAAATATAACTTATTTTACTTTCTTAAAGCCAGATTTGTATGGGACCACTTGCTATATTTTAAAAATCAGGAACAGACCAGCGTGTACATTTTTTTTTTACTGTTGATAGTTAATTTTTTACCTAAAGGGAACTTTTTTTAAATAAAATTTTTATATTATGCACTCTGAAAAAAAATAGATTACTTATGATTCATACTGTAGCAATCATCAAAAGATAATTAGAAACAAATACCAGAGGGCCAAGGTTTGAAGAAATGCTATACAAAACTACATTTGGTTTGAGGTAACACTTTAGTCTAAAAATTATGAAGATTTACTAAAATACCTGACTTTTTTTTAAAAAAAAGTATTCTCTCTACATATCCTTGTACAATTGGTGAATTGCAAATTCTAAGTAATAATAAGAAAGGAAATCTCTTAAGCTTTCTAAGTAGACATACAAGCTACTTAGAATATAGAAGATTCAAATATATTAAATTTCTCATCTCTAATACCAGGAGCTAAAAGATTATATGAAGAGACTCCTCTACTAAAAAAAATCATAGATCAAGTTAGTATTATTTTTTCGTATATATTTCACTTTCTCCAAGTATAAATATATTTTAATAGATTTTCAAGAATTCAAAATCTATATCAAGGTGCAACACACCTGCAGGAAAACTTAACAGAAGACAACAGAATAGTAAATTATAGAGAAAAGGTTTTGCTATGATACTGGAGACAATGAAGAGAAAGTTGAGTGGTGGTGAATAATCAACCCCCAAATTACAGGTAGCGTGTGTGTGTGTGTGTGTGTGTGTGTGTGAGAGAGAGAGAGAGAGAGGAGAGAGAGAGAGAAAGAGAGAAAGTCAAGAAGTTCAAATTGAGTAAGGATTAGAAATTCCAATACCAAAGCAAATAAAATACTTTCTTTAGAGGAAATTACCACAAGAGGACTCAAAATTATAATCTAAATCTGAATATATTAGCCATCTCAGCAAAATATAGGAATTAAAGCAGTTTGATTAAAAATGTTTTTAAATATAGCATAATGTGAATAAATTTAGTGCAATACAATTATCTTAGAAATCTTGCCACACACACACACCATATATATATATATATATATATATATATATATATATATATATATCTTCTGAATTTCCAAATTAAAACTATGCGTCATATATAGTACAGAGGATCATATGAAATTCCATCAAGCAGGCACCAGTTCCTAAAGGAAGCTACCATAATATTCTGTCACCAACACTTGAAAGAATCATTTTTTATTCTTTAACTTTGCAACAAGCATTTAGTAAATAAGAATAACTGCATAAACCATAACTGAACATCTTAATAAATCTCCACAAACTCAACACACTTGTGTAAAAAACAACCTGTCAAGAAACAGAACATTGGCAGCACCCTCCAAATCACCCTGAAACCTCTACAACAATGTGCTCATAAATGATGACTATATTTTGATATCTGCCATATGTAGATGTTACCTGTTTTACCTTCATATAAATGGACTTAAATTATATAAACTTTCTTTTACTTTATTTAGCTCAATAAACATCCATTTGTGAGCAGTATCTATATTATTGCACATACTTAAAATCTATTCATTCATTGCCTCATAGTATTTTATGGTATTAATATATAACAATTTATCTGTTTTTATTTGGAGAACTGTTTCATAATGTCTAAGTGGAACTACTATAAATAGCATCACCATGATTTATTTTCATTCTAAAAAAAATATATGCATTATGGGAAGAACCATACATCTGTGATGATTCTTAATCTATAGAAGAGTAGTAGAGGATATTTAAACAAAATTACAAATGATATTAACACAATTAGTTTATAAAGCATTGTATGTCAAGTATTAGCAAATAAGGAAAACATTTTAAATTTAAAAGGAAATTTAAATACATATTTTTATAATTACATCTTATTATAAATTCCTACATGCTTTAAATAGACACATTTCACAAAATTGCAAGGATTTTAGCACAACTGTGGATATATTTTTGTGTTTTGGTATATAATTATGACCTTCTTTCAAATTCATATAAAATACAACCCTGGTATTTAGTCAGATTTAAATTGCAGAAAATGTAACTTGCTGTCATACCAACTTTCATCTTTTTACTATACATTTTTGGTCATCAAAGGCATTCATAAATTTCATAAGAGTTCCTTGTAAGAGCTCTGACTATATCAGTAAAGTTTTGATTTGTTTTGTTTTATTAAAAATTGTTTCTGGATGGCATTCAGTTTATCCTCATGCATAGGAAGTGACAAGGATCACTACTGAGTTCAGACATAGAAAACAACCAAAGTTGAAGCCCAGAAGTTAGAGACAGGGAAAAAAAGGGAGAGGGAAGCAATACAAATGGGATGGAGTTCTCATAAGGAAAGGAGGAAAGAGGAGGTTGGGTTTAAACTTAAAATCAAAGGAGTACTGAGAGTTGACTTCTGCTTTTGGAGGAATGGATGTCATAATTTTAGCAGGGTGAATTAATGATGTTCTGGGACAAAATTCTAATTACTGTATTTTTATTAGAGAGTGGAATTTAAAAGAAGGACAGTCAATGCACTGTGTCCAGGGCCATTTATGTGTTTTGTTATAAGGAGAGTAAAGATAACTTCCAGTGAGCTGCAGGGTCAGAAGGAAACAGTAGTATAATTGCAGCCTGCTCCTGGTGATTGCCTGATGATATGAATGATCTAGAAGGAAGAGGAAAACAAATGGCCAAAGAGTAAAACAATTAAGGAGCACACTTTCTTATTTATTTATTTAGGTACCCGGATTGAACTCAGGGGGCTCAACCATTGAGCCACATCCCCAGCCTTTTCTTATATTTTATTTAGAGAGAGGGCCTCACTAAGTTGCTGAGGTTGGCTTTGAACTCTCCATTCTCCTGCCTTGGCCTCCCCATCCACTGGATTACAGGTGTGCACCACTGTGTCAGTCAGTTCATCCATTTTAACAGGAGAGAAAATAAACTGTGTGGGCTCAGTTGTACTCAGAGGGAAAGATTTGGTGGTGAAACATGAGAGTGTGATTTTGTTCCCTTCATTTATTTTGTTTGACAAATAAATAGGGAAGTAAGGTTTGAAAAAAAAATAAGAGGAAAAAGATGCTGTTTATCCATAAAGAGATGAGAAATTTTATCCTAGTAAAATAGGTACTCACACAATAGGAAAACAAGATTCTAGCTGTGGTCACAAATTGAAACTAAGATAATTCACAATGATTGTGTCTCTCCCTTACCAAAACTCAGCAACAGTGTCTAAAACCAAAACTAAGTCTACTTGAAGTGAAAACATTTTGGTTTTCACTAACAAAAATTACAAATAATATTAACAAGATTAATAGATAAAGCATTTTTTGTCAAATATTAGCAACTAAGAAACTTAAATTTAAAGTTTAAAATGAAACTTAAATATATATTTTCATAATAATTATAAAAATATAAGTGATTTTTTTGTTATTTTAAATCAACAAATCACATTAAGCTATACAAGTAAAGATATGAAATTGATAAAAGTACAGTGAGAAATGATAAAATATTGTTACTAAATATGAAAATAAATTACAGGGATAAAATATGACTTTCTTAAGAATATTTTGTACTGGGAATGGAGTTATTATCAAGGGTATGTTATCTTCAACATATTTCTTTAAATCCAAGGGAGACAGGTTAATTCCCATCAAAGTTTAAATTGGGCTGGGTGCCCTGGTTCATGCCTGTAATCCCAGTGGCTCAGGAAGCTGAGTCAGGAGGATTCCAAGTTTGAGACCTGCCTCAGCAACTTAGAGAGAACCTGTCTCAAAATTCAATGCATACATACATACATACATACATACATACATAAAAGGTGTTGGGAATGTGGCTGAGATTACACGGTTAAGTGCCCCATGGGTTCAAAATCCAGTACCAAAAAGAAAAATAAAAACTTTAAATTAGTCCAACATAACAAAACAAAGTGAAGAGTCCTATGAAGATAATATTGACTGCAAAATAATTTTTAATGGATGTTTAAAATCACTAATCCAGAAGACATCTAGAAACATCTCATTAGATATTTAGGAACCAACATTTCCATAATTATTTAAGTTATTTCAAACTTATCTCTTATAGATGAGGTCTTCCCAAATAAAGAATTTTTTAAGAGAGAATGACTAAAAGAAAACACCATATACCAACAGAATAAAATAAAAATTATTGAAAAATACCACTTTATCATATATTCAAACACATTAAAGTGAATAGAAGAATACAAAATAAGACTTAAAAATAAGATATTACTTTCCTGTTTGTGAGGACTGTGAGAAGGGATGAATTTTATCAATTAAAAACTGATCAGAAGTCAGGCGTGGTGGAGCACCTGTAATCCCAGTGGCTCTGGAGTCTGAGACAGGAAGATCACAATTTCAAAGGCAGCCTCAGCAAAAGCTAGGCGATAAGCAACTCAGAGACCCTGTCTCTAAATAAAATACAAAATAGGCTTGAGGATGTGGCTCAATGGTAGAGGTCAATCCCTGGTACCAAAAAAATAAAAAATAAAAGTAAAAAAAAACACGATCAGAAAATCAAAATAATGCCTAAATGATAAAGTTCCATTTATTAAGCAATAATAAATTGCTTTCACATATATTTAATGGGATGGCAAACATTTTTCCTTCCTTCCTCTCTTCCAATTCTTTCCTCCATTCTCCTCATTAAACTATTTTTAAAGAATACGTATTGTTTACGTTTTGAGGAAAATTCATTAAAACTAGTTACATGGTGTTTTAGTTAGTTTTTTTTTTTCTGCTGTGACTTAAAGGACCTAACCAAAACAACTGTAGAGGAGGAAAAGTTTATTTTGGGGCTCATGGTTTCAGAGGTCTCAATCCACAGACTGTCATCTAGCCCTTGGGGTTCCAGGTGAGGCCCAACACCATGGTGGAAGAGAATGGCAGAGGGAAGCTGCTCACATGATGATTAGAAAGCAGAGAACGAGAATTCCACTTTCCAGATACAAATATATACCCCAAAGCCACACCCCAACTTCCATCTCCTCTAGCCACACCCTACCACTTCAGTTACCACTCAGTTAATCCTTATCAGGGGATTAATTCACTGATTGAGTTAAGACTCTCACAACTCAATGATTTCTCCTTTGAATCTTCTTGCATTGTCTCACACATGAGGTTTCAGGGACACCTCACATCCAAACCATAACTTGTAGCATAAGAGGAAACAATGGAGACTCTTCCCGCAGTAGAAGGTCACATGTCAATGGACCCTAATTACACGCATGTTTAACTAGTGGACATGTAAACAGATTTGGAAAAGTGATATTCATCTTATACATTATTTAAAGCTCCATATGCTTTAGTATATGCAAAATATAGAGGGGAAAATTGAAATAAAAGAGGTTAAATTACTATCTCAATTATTTTGAGGGTGTAAGGGGTATGGTCAATACATAAAATTATCAGATTTCAAATAAAAACTCAGTCTTTAGCTGCTTTGTACTTATACCTTCTAATGTTTCAATCTTCATTAAGGCATTCTTCTGATTTGAATGGTTCTGTGCTGTTGTAGCTCTGATAGATGGTTGTTGTAGCTCTGTGAAAATTTGTGGCTTTGCTCTTAGTAAACCTTAATATACACCTTTAATTGTTTGGTATGTATTAGATATTTTGCAATATAACATTAACAATACCACAACTAAATTCCTTTGTTTTATAGACAAGGAAACTAAGGTAAAAATTAATTAATTAATTA
This sequence comes from Marmota marmota marmota, assembly GCF_001458135.2. Taxonomy (NCBI): domain Eukaryota; kingdom Metazoa; phylum Chordata; class Mammalia; order Rodentia; family Sciuridae; genus Marmota; species Marmota marmota. The sequence goes on from NW_025999961.1 coordinate 11,576,238, forward strand.
ATTAATATCCTTAAAATAATACCTGAATTTGCAGAGTAAGTAACTAATTGATATGGGAAAGAAGCCATTTCACTGCACATTCTCTCACTGCTTTGTTTCATTAACAAAACAGTGGTAACTAAAGGCCCTTGGCTGAGACAATTACGAGATTATAGTGAAGTTTTGACAAACATTAACACAATTAACAAATGACTACCTTATATATACCAATGGCATACAGTGTTCCAGGCACTGAATATTAGCCTTCAATAAAACAAATAGTAATAAAAGAAATTTTATGCATTAAGTTTTGCCACTACATAGTCCTGAGCCTGGAGGTATAAAATAGCTAACACTAAAGGTCACAGATTAAAAACAAAAAATTAGTTGTTACTAGGGAAACTGGTCAGACTCAGGTAAATACTACATGATGATAAATTTGGAATAGTATTTGCTTAACTCAACTAACTGGAGTTTATCAATCACCAGGCCATTTCTCATTGTAAACAATCAATTCTGAAATGACAAACTAAAAATTTGACTGAGAAGGATGAAGGATTACTCTTCTGTGAAAATTTGTGGCTTTGCCTCTATGAACTTTGCCCTCACTAGTCACAGGAGCACTTCTCCTTTGTAGAGTCTACACCAGTAAATCTCCAAGTACTCTAAACAAATAGCCTTTCATTTTCCTCTTTGCCATTGAACCAAGTTTCAAGATTTTATTTCTCTTTTCTGAGTACATAAAAAAGACAACCCATTTTTAGTAGAAGAGACAAATCATAAACAAATAAGCTTTCTACAGGGTTTACTAGTTGGCAACAATATTATAAAAAAGAAAAGGTAAAGAAGAGGTTAAAGTCTGTGCCTGTGAGAAGTGGCTATTTGAATTGGAAAAACTAATGCTGTTCCCAGGGGTTCAGAAGATTGAGATAGGAGGATCTCAAGTTCAAAGCAACACCCTGTCTCAAGGATGGGAATACAATTATGTTATGTACATGCACAAATATGCTACAATACAACTAAATACTCTTGCAAATATCTCAGCAATACTTCTGTTTGGTTCATAAGATTATAACTTCACTAAATCCAAAATTCATTTGTTTGGGGGATCCATGGTCTAGAAAATGGGTTCAGGTTATGAGGTTTCAAGATGGGAGTGATATGCTATTAAAAGGATATCTGTCGTTTCCTCTCCATCCTAAAAATTACAGTCTAAAGATGAAGAAATTGAACTTCCATTACCCTCTTGAAAATTGGAGGTTCTTGTTCATGGATAGGTAGAACTAACATCATCAAAATGGCGATATTACCAAAAGTTCTCTATAGGTTTAATGCAATGCCAATCAAAATCCCAACGGCATTTCTTGTAGAAAT
>NW_025999961.1:11578300-11585703 GCF_001458135.2 Marmota marmota marmota
GGAGACCCTCATTGTTATACAAAATTACATATAAGAGGTTGTAAGGGGAATGGGAAAATAAACAAGGAGAGAAATGAAGTACAGTAGATGGGGTAGAGAGAGAAGATGGGAGGGGAAGGGAGGGGAGGGGGGGATAGTAGAGGATAGGAAAGACAGCAGAATACAACAGACAACAGTAATGGCAGTATGTAAAAACCTGGATGTGTAACCGATGTGATTCTGCAAACTGTATACAGGGTAAAAATGGGAGTTCATAATCCACTTGAATCAAATATATGAAATATGATATGTCAAGAGCTATGTAATGTTTTGAACAACTAATAAAAAAAAAGAAAATTGGAGGTTCCTTTTGACTGCAGCCCAACTAACTATGAGATAGATTTTAACATACTGCTTTTAAATGGAAAGGGGGTCTTAATTGACTTATATTTCAAGGATCAATTGTTCACAAATCCTCACTAAAGAACATAATTAGTGTTATAAGCTGTTGACATTATAACAATGGTTAAAAAATTTATGTTGGTCACATACACTTATGAAGCAAAAAATTAAATACCAGCTGTGTCTGGAAAAACCTGTATTGCTTTCTATTTGTAACAATCAATGAAAGTACAGCTTACAGAAGAAATAGGAAGTATTATTTTACACACACACACACACACACAAAAAGAGTCTGTTTCAGAATTCTTTGTGATATATTGATTCTAATGTAAAATTTATTTCATGTATTATAATTTAATTTTACTTTCTCTTTGTTTATAGGAATTAAGTGCTGAAGGAGGATATGATGATCTCACTAATAATTCTGGGAAGGTTTTGGAACATTTGCATTCTGAGAAATTCTTAAAAAAAAAAGATTGTTCAGTAAAAGCAAACTTTCCAAAGAAAAAAAAATTGAACTGCAATTTAAGTAAAAGTCAAAACTGCTCTTCCTACCAAAACTAAATTCCCTTGCTTTTCTCTTCAACTTGCTTTTAAAATTATATCTATCCAGAGGCTGGTCACAAACCTTTTTCTTTTTCCCCTTTATTTCTTCCACCTTAGGTGCTTTATAATTTTTTTTTTTTTAAATTAAGGGTTTTGTAGCTAGATCTTTCTTCTTCCTTTGGCTTTTGCTGTAGTGGCTCTGAGAGTCTAGTTATCCTCTGTCTCAGACATTCTCAAACGCCTGAATCATTTTTCCTTCCTTCTCATGGGATATGTTAAATATACCAACATCTTTTAGTTTTAACCGGCTCCAGTTTCCTTTTTCTTTTTATTTTATCTTTACATCATTATACTTTTAGAGTTAAAACACACATAACAGGCATACACACACATGCATGCACAAGCACCACCAGTGGAAAAACATCCACAATTCTCAACAGAATATTTGGAGCAAGACATTTTTATAGTCCAGAATTTTAGTTTTTTAACTTTCCCTTTCCATGGAATAAAAGTATCTATATATCTATCCAGTATCTATACTGGAGGATTGACTTTGAGTTACTATTGGGTCTGTGCATATTTGATTCATGTCCCACATGTGATCAGTCACCACAGCCACAGCCTGTGAACACCAACTCTATTGCTTCTTGGCAAGGGAGACAACATATAAAAACATTGGTAGCTTATTCTTGTGTCTAGGTTATTTCCAAGGAAGATTGCCATTCACATATCTTAAAATATATATTTCTCCTTCGAAAATTTTGTATCTTCTTTAAAATGTCCAATAAACTTTGGTGGCTAATGCAATAAACTGTAAACACCTTAGTGCCCCACTCTAATATTTTCATAGACTATGAGTTTTGTTGTTGTTATTCTTGAATATAGTAACTATATCTCACTCTTTTACTTACAGTATGCATTTAAATGTGACTGGAATGTTATATATTTCCAAAGTTTCACATACTCAACTTATTTAAGTTACTATATTCTTAAGTTGCAATTAAGTTTTATTATGTGGTTTGATTTATTGGACCAATTGCAGAAAATTCCTTCTATAAATCCATTTACTTGTCAAACTGGGGACACTATACTTTGTACAATACTATGTGTTGGTGTTAATTCACCAATGATAACAAAAATTTTGTACATTTTAAAGAGTAACATTCCTCATTTATTCTGACACTCATTTATTCTGTTATGCATTGAATTTTGTTCTCCAATAAATATTTGTTGAGGTCCTAAACCCTACTATCTCAGAATGTGAATATAGCCTTATGTTGCAGTTTCAATGTGAAATATCTTCTAAAAAGCTCATGTTTTGGAAACATGATATCGAATAAAGCAAAGTTCAGAGATTATATTATTAGATTACAAGAGTTGTAACCTCATGAGTGGACTAATCCATTTGATGGATCAATAATTTGAATACAATAAGTGGGTGATAACTCTAAAGTAGGGTATAGGAAGTAGGTCTCTGGGTTTATGCCCTTCAGGGTTACATTTTGTCCCTGACTTTTCTGGGTCTCTGCTTCCAGGGTGCCATGAGTTGAGCAGATTTCTGCTGTCATGCCCTTTATTGTGATGCTCTGCTTCACCTCATGTCCAGTGCAACTGTGTCTGGAAACCATGGGCTGAACCTCTGACACTGGGAGCCCAAATTAAATTTCTCCTCCTCTAAGTTGGTCACAGTGAAGAAAGATGCTAACATGTTTTGGGAATGATAGTCCTAGTTATATGTTTGGGTTTTATAGAACTTGTTTAACCCATTTTCATTCAACATAACATTATTTGGGGTTTGTGGGTGTAGATGTATTTTCATTCTTATCCCTAAGCTCTTCCAAGGCTAGCTTTCACTTTGTGGTTTGTGGCATGCCTGAACTATCAACTGATACACTTCCCTACCTCAAGGAATTTTATATTGGGGGCTTACTTATTCTTTCTCACTACTGAGTTTTGATTGTATATCTGTTCTACAGTAATACATGTTAATCAAGATATTAGGGTCAAGGATGGAGGTCTTAGATCCTGTTCTTTCATGAATCTAAAATGTATTTTATTCCACCTCTCCATTGGTGATATGGTCTATATAATAAATTACTCAATAATATTTGGTACAGCCCTTGAAATAAATATATCTTGTTACTTTCATATTCCTGAAGAATGAGTGCCCATTCAAATGTCATTCAATAAGTGTCTCTGTATTCATTGAAGTTTCCGTAGGATACCTTAAATATCCTCATGGAGTGTACATGTGTACACTTCCATGAGCTCAACCATATTAGGTTTTGAAAAGCATATAATATGGCATTCATTGAAATAATATTTTTAACTGGATTATATTTTTAGAGGTAGCTATTTCAAAAGTTTCATACCACGTGGATGACATTTGCTCAAATCAAGTCATTCGCTCTCCAATAAATTCGTAGACAACATTTGCTTCACTTATTGTAACAACTCAGGAAAGATATTATAAATTAACGTTGACAGTATTGATTGAGCAGAGCAGTGTTATTCTTAGAATATAAAACTAGGTAGCATAATTCTAACTTGCTGAATAAATTTGCAGTTGCTTCTTAAGATTATTTTTATGTCTCTCACTGGTAAGGTAGATGGGTGGCACTAATTTAAAATGTTTCTCTTTCTCTTGGACACCAGAAATACCACATTTAAAAATGATAAAATCAGGGATCGAAGGTGGCAGGCCAGAGGGAGGCAGCATTCTGTGTTGTTCTGTGACCTGGGAATTAAGAAGTGAGAATATTGCTTCTCCGGAAGCCATATTCCTATTTCTGCATAGGAATCACAGCCACCCTGCCTATGCAGAGCTCCAGGCCACACAGGACTACCGGGTGCATGAGCAGGATCATCAGCATCAGCACCCACACAAAATTTTGGGTACCCACCCGACAGAAATCACACATGCAATTCCCACACAGGATACCTGGCAGCTACCCACATGTAGGATCTCCGGCCACCACTCCTTTGAGGACCCCCATAACCAACGTGGGCTTCCATGTCACCTCCATCTTGGGAATCAGTAGCAATGGAGACAGTCCTCTACATGCCTTAGCCTGGCTGCACTGAGTAACTACACACAGGCTCTGAAGACAGCCATGGCCGCAAGTTGCATGCCACAGACCTAATCTCTGAACTCATTGTCCAATGCCATCACCCAGCTCCCCCAACCCAACCCAACACCTAATCTCTGAAAGTAAATGCCTCCATCTTGGTTCACCTTCATCACCATCTTTAGTGGGGGCAAATACCATTTTGGAACTCCGGCTGGCTAGGTACCAAATTTCTAACTCCCCCCTCTCCCCAGCAGCCACTACCTGGCACATTAACTGCTCAACAAAAAACAGCTCTCAGCGGGGCAGCTGTGGAGTGCCCCAAAGCTACACATACAAGAGCCCAAGACAGAATGGTCCCTTATTAGGAAGCAGTAAGGGAGAGATGAGTGTGATACAGTTTAGAGACTAACAGAGACCAGGAACTGGGAGGACTTCAGGTGAGATAACGAGATAAGACCAGACACATCAAAGGAGTAGGCCCCAAAACAGATCCAGGAGGTGCAGTCTCCCTTCAGGGACCAGTGGGGGCCACAACGTACTTGTAGGTGCCTTCACCCAGGACCATCCCTTCCACCCTGGTTACCTTCACCATCCTGAGGGCAGAAAGTCCACCTAACAACAGATCATCCCACCTATTGGATGAGAGGGGAAGCAGGAAAGATATGAATCTCCAACAAAAACTATCCTTGTTTTTTCCTTCAAGACATTTTTTTTAAAATCCTTTGTTCTTTCTTTTCCTTCTCTATTCTTCTGCCCTCACATCCCTAACATATGTGAAACCAAGTACTTTGAATGAATTAGGAAATTGAGATCGGAGACAACTGAATAGTATATTACAGTTGTGTTCTACATTCTTTTCTTTTTTTTCTTTTCTTATTTGATTTTTACTATTTTAACATTTTTAAAATTTTTCTTAATATATATGTGTGTTTGTTTTATGTACTTTATTGTCTTCCCTCTTACTTGTCTACTCAAAATTACTTCCTCTCTATTCTGCTACTAATCTTCCTCTTTAGATTTCTTTTTCACATTTCCCAAGATATAATAACTCTATATCCTCACCTCCTACCTCCTCAGCATATCTTTCTACACCTCACCCCTGGTTCTTTGACCACCATTGGAAACTGTAAACCCTATTACAAGCCTACTGATTAAATTGTAGATAATAATTAAATCCACCATTGCTATAAATTGTGACCAAACTGTAAACATCTATTAGCAACTATTGGCTTTTAGGTGGTACATTTTTACATTAGGATCTGTTAACATTGTCCTACCACACAAAGGATAGGTATTGTAAAACTACAGGGGCACTATAAGCCTATAGAGTAAAAGTGGTAATGCCTTGGATCCATGGTGCTAAAAGTGAAGACACAGGAGCACCATGAAAAGATAAGGGAAGAAAGTGCCCCAAACAAATCAAGATACTACATTATTAGAAGCCATGGGCAGCACCACAGATGAAATTACAGAGAAGGAGTTCAGAATGTACATAAATAAAATGCTCTGTGAATTAATGGGTGATGTAAGAGAGCAAACACAGGCAGCAAAAGATCTTATTGACAAAGAGCTACAGAAACAAATGTAGGAAGTGAAGACTTATTTAAATCGGGAGGTAAAGGTTCTAAAAAAAAAGCAAACAAAAATCCTTGAAATGAAAGAAACAATAAACCAAATATATTTAACCCCTATATTTAACATGAGTAAGAAATAATCCCTTTTCTCTTTGAAATTATAATTTATATTGAAATTATAATTTTGATCCAGAATAGAACTACTTTGTAAATGAGTGGTGTGCTATTAATTACTATACTAAGACAATAGACATAAACATGGACAGTCCTGAGCAAATAGGGTGGATGTGTACCTTATTTGCATAATACAGTTTAATGAGTTAAAGTTCTACAAGGCATATTACCATTAAAAATATATATATATAATTTATTCTTATTCTTTTCTACTGCCTTCTAGTCATTCTAATTAGGTCTATTCTTTTTTTTTTATTGGTTGTTCAAAACATTACAAAGCTCTTGACATATCATATTTCATACATTAGATTCAAGTGGGTTATGAACTCCCATTTTTACCCCAATTACAGATTGCAGAATCACATCGGTTACACATCCACATTTTTACATGATGCCATATTAGTGACTGCTGTATTCTGCTACTTTCCCTATCCTCTATTATTCCCCCTCCCCTCCCCTCCCATCTTCTCTCTCTACCCCATCTACTACAATTCATTTCTCTCCTTGTTTCCCCCCCATTCCCCTCACAACCTCTTATATGTTATTTTGTATAACAATGAGGGTCTCCTTCAATTTCCATGCAATTTCCCTTTTCTCTCCCTTTCCCTCCCACCTCATGTCTCTGTTTAATATTAGTCTTTTCCTCCTGCTCTTCCTCCCTGTTCTGTTCTTAGTTGCTCTCATTATATCAAAGAAGACATTTGGCATTTGTTTTTTAGGGATTGGCTAGCTTCACTTAGCATAATCTGCTCTAATGCCATCCATTTCCCTGCAAATTCCATGATTTTGTCATTTTTTAGTGCTACGTAATACTCCATTGTGTATAAATGCCACATTCTTTTTATCCATTCATCTATTGAAGGGCATCTGGGTTGGTTCCACAGTCTAGCTATTGTGAACTGTGCTGCTATGAACATTGATGTGGCAGTATCCCTGTAGTGCGCTCTTTTAAGGTCTTCAGGGAATAGTTCGAGAAGGGCAATAGCTGGGTCAAATGGAGGTTCCATTCCCAGGTTTCCCAGGAATCTCCATACAGCTTTCCAAATTGGCCGCACCAATTTGCAGTCCCACCAGCAATGTATAAGAGTAGCCTTTCCCCCACATCCTCGCCAGCACTTGTTGTTGTTTGACTTCATAATGGCTCCCAATCTTACTGGAGTGAGATGGCATCTTAGGGTGGTTTTGATTTGCGTTTCTCTGACTGCTAGAGATGGTGAGCATTTTTTCATGTACTTCTTGATTGATTGATTGTATGTCCCCTGAGAAGTGTCTGTTCAGCTCTTTGGCCCATTTGTTGATTGGGTTATTTGTTTTCTTATTGTTTAATTTTTTGAGTTCTTTGAATACTCTGGATATTAGGGCTCTATCTGAAGTGTGAGGAGTAAAAATTTGTTCCCAGGATGTAGGCTCCCTAGTTACCTCTCTTATTGTTTCTCTTGCTGAGAAAAAACTTTTTAGTTTGAGTAAGTCCCATTTGTTGATTCTAGTTATTAACTTTTGTGCTATGGGTGTCCTATTAAGGAATTTGGAGCCCGACCCAACAATATGTAGATCGGAGCCAACTTTTTTGCCTTTCTATCAGGCGCAGAGTTCTCTGATTTGATATCGAAGCTCTTTGATCCATTTTGAGTAACTTTTGTGCATGGCAAGAGAAAGG
>NW_025999961.1:11588709-11628678 GCF_001458135.2 Marmota marmota marmota
TTATTTATTTATTTATTTTAATATGGCTCGTTTTTCCTTTTTGGTTATATTTTTTGTTCTTCCCTTTACTGGGTTACCTCCCAATGTTAGTTTTGGGTGCTGTTTTTCGATTCCTCTTCTTGTAGTGTTTTGCTCAGAATGCCTTGCAGTGCTTGTTTTCTGGCTGCAAATTCTTTTAACTTTTGTTTAACGTGAAATATTTTAATTTCATTGTCAAATCTGAAGCTTAATTTTGCTGGATACAGTATTCTTGGTTTGAATCCATTATTTTTCAGCATTTGAAATACATTGTTCCAGGATCTTCTTGCTTTCAATGTCTGTGATGAAAAATCAGCTATTAACCTAATTGGTTTACCTCTGAATGCAATCTGCCTTCTTTCTCTCATAGCTTTTAATATTCTCTCCTTGTTCTGTATGTTGGACATCTTCATAATTATGTGTCTTGGAGTTGGTCTATTAGGGTTTTGTATGTTTGGGGTCCTGTAGGCTTCCAGGATTTGGCAATCCATTCCATCTTTCATATCTGGGAAGTTTTCTAGGATTACTTCATTCAATAGGTTGTTCATTCCTTTGGTTTGAATCTCTATATCTTCTTCTATCCCGATGACTCTCAAGTTTGTTTTTTTATAACATCCCATATCTCTTGGATAGATTGCTGGTGATTTTTTAGCATCTTTTCTGTGTTGACTCTATTCTTTTCAAGTTGATACACTTTGTCTTCATTATCTGATGTTCTGACTTCTATTTGATCTAGTCTATTTGTAATATTCTCATTTGACTTTTTAATTTGGTTTATGGTTTCCTGCATTTCTAGGATTACTGTTTGATTTTTTTTTTAAATCTCTATCTCCTGATATAGCTCATTCTTTGCCATTTGAATTTGCCTATTTAATTAGTTTTCAAGGTATAATTTCATTGTTTGGACTTGCTGTCTAAAGTCTTCTCTAAGATTCCGTTCCATCTGGGTTAGGTATGCCTTGAGTTCTTTCTGTCATTTTTCTGAAGCCTCTAGGTTCTCCTGTGAATTTAAGTTGTCCTGCATTGTTTGTAATCCTTTTTTCCCTTGTTTTTTCATGGTGCTCACATTGCTTTCCAACTCTGTTTGACTGCTGTGTTTCTGTTTTCTTCTTTAATTTTTTTTTTGGTTTTTATAGTTCCAATATCTCTCCTTTGTGTTTGGAGACAATGTTTAGAGATGTTGGGTTTAATTGTGCTTTAAGGTAAATTCATTAGTTTCATTAGAGGCCTACAGAATTTGATGGCATTTATAGAATTGCGGTTTGAACTTAGGATTTTATGATGAGGTTGGTCGCTTTGATGGTATGGAGGTTAGTATATGTTAGCTTCTTTGGGGGGTTGCTCCAATGCAGGCGGATATTAACAAGAGAATAGACAGGAGTACTTGGGGGTAGTTAAGGGCTTAGGTGGACTATGTACCAATTCGTAGTATTCATCTATTTGCATTTAGTAAGTTGTATGTAATCTGGGTGGTCATGCTTAAAAGGGAAAGATGGGGAAAAGATAAGGAAGCAAACCCAGAAAGAGAGAGGGAGAGAGGAAAGAAAGAGAAAAAAGAATAAAAAAGAAAAGGAAATATAATAAAAAATAATGATAAAATGCAGTAAATAGAAATTACATTTAAAAAATAATAATAGTATAATTGTAGAAAAGAAAAAAAAATTAAACCAAAAAAAAAAATTAATTAAAAAAAAATTAAAGGAAAAAAGGGACACTGTTAGGCTTCTATTTTCTTCGCTTCCAGTAGGTGTTGCTGTGCCTTCCGGGCCAAGATTTTGTCCTCCGGCTATAGGAAACAGTCCTTGTGAAGCCGCTCCCTCCTCCCCCAACTGGTGTCTCTCAAAACCTGTTAGCTTAGGTTAATTCCTGGTTTCTGTCCCCTGGCTTCTCCTGTCAGCCAGGTCTATCCCCGTGTGATACCTCTCGGCAGTTCAAACTACTTTCTGTGCCTGCAGTTTCCTGGACGTGGAGTGTGGCTTTTGGGAACCAGCAACTTATTGTTTTGACTCCCTCCGCTAGCCCCTCCTCCTAGAGCTGGCAAAACATGTTTCGTTTTTGCCAATGGTGGGAGGGAGGAGTTGGGGGTCAGGTGCCTTTGCCTTTCCCCCACGCCTCTGCTCACGTTCACTCTGTTAATCACGCCCCTGGAAAGCCGGGGAGAGATTTTATGTGATTTCCCTGCTGTATGGAAGATGGTTTTAAAGTCACAGACCTGTTCTATAATTGAATGAGCTGCGATCAGTTGAAAACTGGCAATGGTGACGTCAGCTCTCCAAGAAGGTGGCCGCTGGCTTCCTGGGTGGTCTGACCAGTGTGGAGAACAGAACTGGACCACTTCCTTCCCCTGTCTCAAATCCAAAATTCAGCTCTGAGCACAGTGATTGCAAAGCTGGCAGGCACCCGCAGAATCAGCAGCTCCGTATCTCTGCGTTGCCAGCTCACCATTTCCCAGCGCATGCCGCAGTCTCTAGCAGCGGGGCGAGTCGCTGAATAAGCAGCTTGAATCTCCATGCGGACAAATCGCTCACGGTTGAGCCCCAGTAACCGATCCTCGGGCAATGGAAATCCTTCCTCTAGGTTTCAGTGCACTCCAATTATGCTGGGAATTCCTAACAAGATAGTTTTTGGCCATTCTAACTCGTCATTCACCCGCACTGTGACGCGGTACACGGGGGTGATGCACTCCATTCGCTGCCATCTTCCCTCTCTAGGTTTATTCTTATTTGGCTTTTATAATCAGTGTATGCTAAAAGTTAAAGTGAAAGCATCACCAACAGATTAGACCATTGGAAGACAAGACCTCAGACAATACAGACAAAATATATAATCTTGAAAAGAATACAGACCACACAATGAAAATGGAAAGAAAAAAACAAAAGAATATTCAATAATTATGGGATAGCATAAAAATACCAAATTTAAGAGTTATTGAGATAGAGGAAGGCATAGAGCTCCAAACCAAATGAATGAACAATGTATTCAATGAAATAATATCAGAAAAATTTCCAAACATGAAGAATAAAGTGGAAAACCAAATTCAAGAGTCTTGCAAGATGCCAAATGTACAAAATCACAGCATATCCACATCAAGTCACAATATAATGAAAATTTCTAACATATGGAATAAGGAGAGAATATTAAAAGACATGAGAGAAAGGAATCAGGTTACATATAGAAGAAAACCAATTAGATTATGTGGAGGTTTTAAACCCTGAAAGGTAGACAATTATGGAACAACACATGTCAAGCTTTGAAAGAAAATAGATGCCAACCAAGAATCTTATATCTAGCAAAATTAACCTTTGGATTTGATGATGAAATAAAAACCTTCCATGATAAACAAAAGTTAAAAGAATTTACAACTAGAATGCCTGCACTACAGAACATTTTCAGCAAAATATTCCATGAAGAGAAAATGAAAAACAATAATGAAAATCACCAGAGGGAGATTACACTAAAGAAAAAAACAATCAAAGGAGAAAACAAGTCAACTTAAATAACAAAAAATATCTAGAAATACAAATCATGTCTCAAAAATAACACTGAGTACTAATGACCTAAACTCATCAATCAAAAAATAGAGGCTAACTGATTGAATAAAAAAACAAAAGAAAGGAAAAAACCAACAATATTCTGCTTCCAAGAGATGCATATCATTGGAAAAGACATCCACAGACTGAAGGTGAGAGGTGGGAAATATCATACCACTCACATGAACTGTGGAAACAAGCAGAGCTTTGCATCCTTGTATCAAATAAAGTGGACTTTAAGCTAAAAGTTACCCAAAAGGGATAAAGAAGGACATTTTATACTGGGTATGGAACCACCATTTGATGCAGCTATTCCTCTCCTCAGACTATAGCCAAAGGACTTAAAAACAGCATACTTCAGAGAGACAGCCACATCAATTTTTATAGCAGCACAATTCACAATAGCTAAATTATGGAACCAACCTAGATGTCCTTTAGTGGATGAATGGATTAAAAAAATGTGGCATAATTACAGAATGGAATTTTACTCAGCATTAAAAAAGAACAAAACCATGGCATTTTCAGGTAAATGGATGGCTTGAAGAAGATAATGCTAAGTGAAGTCAGCCAATCCCCCCAAAACAATTACCAAATATTTTCTCTGATATAGGGAGGTTGACTCATAGTGGGATTGGGAGGGAGAGAATGGGAGGAATAGATGAATTCTAGATAGGGAAAAGGGGTGGGAGAGAAAGGGAATGGGCAAAGGAGTAACAAGGATGATGGAATGTGATGGACATCATTATACAAAGTACATGTATACAGACTTGAACTGAGTGTCAACATACTTTATATACAAAAAGTGTGGTATTTATGTGTATTAAGAATTGTAATGCAAAATAAATAATGTTACCTTAGATTAGAGTGAAAGGAGGGAAAGGCAGGGGATGTGGGGATAAGAAAGATAGTAGAATGAAACAGACATTATTACTGTATGTATGTATGTGATTGTATGATCAATGTGATACTACAATATATATATTCAGAAAAATGAGAAAGTATATCCCATCTATGTATGATATTTTAAAGTATATAAGTGCATTCTACTGTCATGTATAACAAATTAAAAAAAATAATAATTAAAAAAGAGTTTAAGAGTTATTGGGATAGAGTAAGGCATAGATCTCCAAACTAAATTAATATACAATCTATTCAATTAAATAATATCAGAAAATTTTCATACTACTCAAGATAATCATACACCAACAATAAATAAAAATTATAAATATATATGCCCCAAACAATAGAGCATCTATTTTAATCAAACAAACTCTTCTCAAGTTTGAGAGTCAAATTTACCACAATACAAAAATTCTGGGTCACTTTAAAACACCCTTTTCATAGCTAGATAGATCTTCCAAACAAACGCTGAGAAAAGAAACAAGAATTCAATAATACAATCAATAACTTAGACATAACTGACATAAATAGAATATTTCATTCTTCAATGAGTGAATACACTCACTTTCTTCTCAGCAGCACATGGATCCTTCTCTAAAATACACCACATATTACAACACAAAGAAACTCTTAACAAAAAAGTAGAGATACTGCCCTGCATTCTATCAGCTCACAATGGAATGAAGTTAGAAACCAATGATAAAATAAAAGATAAAAGCTACTCCAACACCTGGATACTAAATAATATCTACTGAGTGAACAATGGATTAAAAAAGACATCAGTGAGGAGATGAAAAATTTCTTAGGGGTAAATAATAACATTGATACAACATATTGAAATCTCTGGAACACTATAAAGGTAGTACAAAGAGCAAAGTGGATTGCATGGAGTTCATTCCTTAAAAGAAGAAAAAGTTACCAAATAAATGACCTAACATTACATCTCAAAGGCCTAGAAAAAGAAGAACAAATCAACATCAAAATCAGTAATAGATATGAAATAATTAAAATCAGAGCTGAAATTGAAACAAAAGAAACTATTGAAATAATTGAGAAAACAAAAAGTTGTTTCTTCAAAAAAATGAATAAAACAGACAAATGATTAGCCATGCTAACAAAGAGAAGGAGAGAGAAAACTCAAATTGCTAACATACGTCATGAAAAAGGAAATTTCACAACAGACACTACAGAAATTATTTTGAAATTATTTTGAAAACTGGTACTCCAATAAAATAGAGAATATCAAAGGCATCAATAAATTTTTAGCGGCATTTGACTTGCCCAATTGAAACAGGATGATATTCACAATTTAAACAGATCAATTTCAAGCAATGAAATAGAAGACACTATCAAAAACCTATTAACCAAGAAAAGGCCAGGACCAGATGTATACACAAATGAGTTTTATAAGACCTAAAAAGAAGAACTAATTCCTATATGCTTTAAATTATTTTGTGAAATACAAAGAGAGGGAGAACTTCCAAGCTCATTATATAAGGCCAATATCACCCTGACTCCAAAACCAAGCAAAGACACATCAAAGAAAGAAAACTTCAGACCAATATCTCTAATAAACATAGATGCAAAATTACTCAATAAAATTGTGGCAAATTGAATACAAAACCATATCAAAAAAGATCGTGTACCATGATCAAGTGGGATTCATCCCAGGGTTGCAAGGTTGTTTCAACATAAGAATATTAGTAAATGTAATTCATCACATCAATAGACTTAAAGAGAAGAATCATACGATTATCTCTACAGATGCAGAAAAAGCATTGGACAAAATACAGCATCCATTTATGTTAAAAACACTAGAAAAACTAGGAATAACAAGAATATATCTCAACATCTTAAAAGCTATATTGCTAAGCCCCAAGCCAACATCATCATAAATGGAGAAAGATTGGAAGGATTCCCTCTAAAAACTGGAATAAGACAGGGATACCCTTTTTCACCACATTTATTTAACATAGTTCTTTAAAGACTGGCCAGAGCAATTAAACAGATGAAAGAAATTAAATGTATACACATAGGAAAAGAAGAAGTCAAATTAACACTATTTGCAAGCAATACGATTCTATACCTAGAAAACCCTAAAAGCTCGACCAGAAAACTTCTAGAACTAGTAAATGAATTCAGTAAAGTAGCACAATACAAAACCAACACACATAAATCAAAGGCATTTCTGTATATCAGTGACAAATTCTCTGAAAGGGAAATCAGAAAAATTATCCCACTTACAATAACCTAAAAAAATACTTGGAAATAAATAAGATAGGAGAAAGGCCTCTATAAAAGAAATTTCAGAAAACTAAAGAAAGACATTAAAGAAGACCTTAGAAGATGGAAAGATCTCCCTTGTTCTTGGATAGGCAGAACTAATACTATCAAAATAACCACACTACCTAAAGTGCTATACAGATTTAATGTATTTCTGATAAAAATCCCAATAATATTCCTCATAGAAATAGAAAAAGCAGTCATGAAATTCATCTGGAAAAATAAGAGACCCAGAATAGCTAAAGCAATCTTTAGCAAGAAGACTGAAGCAGGTGGCATCACTTTACCAGAACTCAAACTATACTACTGAGGAATAGTAACAAAAATAGCAAGGTATTGGCTATAATAGACTGGTAGACCAAGGGTACAGAATAGAGGACATAGAGACTAATCCCCATAATTACAGTTCTTTTATATTATACAAAGGCACCAAAAAACATTCTTTGGAGAAAATATAGCCTTTTCAACAAATAGTGCTGGGAAACTGGAAATATATACGTAACAAAATGAAATTAAACCCCTATGTCTCACCATGTACAAAACTCAACTCAAAGTAGATCAAGTAGACCTAGAAATTAAACCAGAGACACTGCACCTATTCAAAGAAAAAGCAGACCCAAATCTCCATCATGTCAGATTAGTCCTCAACTTCCTTAATAAGACTTCTATAGTGCAAGAATTAAAACCAAAATCAATAAATGGGATGGATTAAAAACTAACAAGCTTCTTCTCAGCAAAAGAAATAATCAGTGAGGTGAATAGAGAGCCTACATTTAGGAGCAAATTTTTACCACTTGCACATCAGATAGAGCACTACTCCCTAGGAATATATATATATATATATATTCATATATACATATATATATATATACATATATACATATATATATATATATATATCTCGAAAGCTAAAACCCCAAAAACCAAATAGTCCAATCAATAAATGGGCCATCAGAAGGTGATATACAATCAATCAACAAATATATGAAAAAATATTCATCATCTCTAAAAATTAGAGAAATTCAAATCAAAACTAAGATTTCATCTCACTCCAGTCAGAATAGTAGCTATTAAGAACACAAACAACAATAAGTGTTGGCGAGGATGTGGTGAAAAAGACACACTCATGTATTTCTGGTGGGACTACAAATTGATGCAGCCAATATAGAAATTCCTTGGAAATTCCATAGAGTATGTAGATTCCTTGGAAACCTGGGCAGGGGGTTAGCAATGATAATGAAATGTGATGGACATTATTATTCAAAGTAAATGTATGAAGACACAAATTGGTATGAATATACTTTGTATACAAACAGAGATATGAAAAAACACGCTCTATATGTGTAATACAAATTGTAATGCATTCTGCTGTCATATATAAGTTTAAAAAAAATTTAAAAAAATAACTCACAGCAGCTCAGGATTCTGAGGCAGGAGGATCTCGAGGTCAAAGCCAGCCTGAGCAATAGTGAGGCACTAAGCAATTCAGTGAGACCTATCTCTAAATAAAATATTTTAAAAAGGACTGAGGATGTGTATCAGTGGTTAAGTACCCCCAAGTTCAAACCTAGTTCCCCCCCAAAAAAATGATATGATACAAAGTGAAATGGAGAGTTCCATATATTAAAGATATTTTCATACTAATGTTTAACGTTTAATATTTAGACAATATCCCCTGTTTGTTTTTTTAATAACCTGGCTTCTTTTCATATACAGGTCACTATATACTTATATTGCTAAACTTTTTATATTAGTATATAATACAAAATTCCATATGTATGGGGTTAATTAATCCTTAAATGAATCAATAAGGAAGCTAGTTTATTTTGAAAGATACCAAACATCATTTTAATAGTGTTGTCATACTTTTTCTGTTATTTTCTTATTTGCACAGATGATCACAGTATGAAGCTGAAAATTTATAAAATAAAAATAAAATATAATACACTTATATATCAGGAAATTAGAAAATAGTCTTTAAATGCATTTTATTATGGTATTTGTCAATTTTAATTATAACTTTTGATAATACTTCTTATTATAAAAGTGCTTAATCTTGTGACTGTATATCATATTGATATTCTTAAAGTGGACCCCACAAGTTGCATAACTGTCAAACTCTACAAATTCTGATAACTTTGTTTTAGACACTGTTCTACATGAGCCTTTGTGGAGGATTATGACCCTGTATTAGTTGGCATGGCTACATCTAGACCCAGATTTTTCATTTTATTTGCATCTAATTTTTCATCCACTGTGTCTGCCCACTACTTCTTTGTTGAAATTTTCTTATAATTATATCATGCACAGGAAAGTTTTTTCAGACAAGGAAGCTAAAGAGCTGGTGTATTGCTTTCATATGACAAGAGGTTTTAATCTTTGCCCCAAATCTTTGTTTATGGCAAGTAATCTATTCTTTATTAATTTCTAAGTAAACCATTACTGCAAACCATGTAAAATCATCCGTATCCTGTCAAAAAGATCAACATACTATTTTAAAGTATATAATATCAAAAGATATATTTTTTATCAATCTAGTGTAATTTCTACTTATTCATTTTAGATTTCTATAATAATTGTATGGTTAAGGAGCATTGAACCATGATAACTTTAAATTATAAATAATTAAGCATGCATCTTAGGGTATATTTGTTGTCAATATTGGAAAGCTTTTAAATATATTTTGAGGTTGTCTTCTTATAGGCAAACACTTGCATAAAATTTTCAATATTTTCTTGGTTTCTTAGCAGTCATTGAAACTATGCTACCATTGTCTGATGCTTCAAATGTTTGATGTTTGACATTTTTTAATCATTTATACTGTAGGCATCATAAATGTATATTTTACCATCATTAGTTTAAGAAATTTAGCAAGCTGCTTTATAAGAAACAGTTAATATTATCTAACCAGGTCTCCATATATCTGTTTAGAATACTAACCACTGAAGTCACTAAAACAAGGGCAATAATTCTTATGATTTTTCAAGAAATCATCAGTATTTTATTTTTCAACATTTTTTTCTCAAAATATTGAATTTCACCTGAAAACTGATCCTAATTTCTGGGAAATATTTAAAGTATAATATACATGGATAGGTGCCCTCTTAAAGTGACTGGTATTCACTTCTGACCTAACATTCTGAATGTTAAGTCATGTGCACATTTAGCTGGGAAAAGATAATCTCTTGTGAATTGACAAAAGTTTTATAAAGTTTCTTTCACTGTGACAATTTTTTTTCACCTAAAATAGTGTACAGGTTATGTTAAACACTCCCATGAAACTAGAAATCTATTACCTCATGATTATATTATAAAGTTTCAAGATTCTACCACAAACATCCTCACCTTAAATTCTATGGCACACTTAATGGTGCAATTTGAGCCAGATTGAGCATGTCTACATCAGAAGGGCTCTCTTTATCATTCCAATATGGACTGCTACAGTTTGGATATGAGGTGTCCCCCAAAAACTCATGTGTAAAAAATTCAAGAAGGCTTGGAGGTGAAATGATTGTGTTATGAGAGCCTTAACCCAATCACTGTATTAATTCCCTGACTGGTAGGGTGTGACTGGAGGAGTGAGTCATTAGAGGCGGAGGGTGTGCCTTTGGAGTATATCTTTGGTAAGCTGAGCTTTGTCTCTCTCTGCTTCCTGATGTGATTCCTGAGCTGCTTCCCTCCACCACATTCTTCCACAATGATATATTGCCTCACCTTGATCCCCAAGAAATGGGGCCCACTTTCTGTGGACTCAAATATCCAAAATCATGAGCCCCCCAAATGAACTTTGCCTCCTCTAATTGTTCTTGTTAGTTCTTTTAGTCACAGCAGCAAGAAAGCTAACTAAAACATGGGCCCATGAAATGCTTCCTGAATCCTTAACTTTGAATACTGATTCGCTTACAGTGTTGTATATTGTCATCCCTTCAGCCCATTCTGCTTGTCAATGGAATCTAGAGATCCCCATTGCAGTTCTTAGGAGAATTCAAAAGACATGATGGGCAAGCAAGGTGGCATACAGGAGGTGATGTAAAATGTTAGAAATCTCTTATGAATAGATGATGGTCTTGACTCTTGCCTCCCTCCAAATAATATTTCATTTATTCATACAGGCCCTTTCTTAAACCATTAAAAAGAAAATTCATTCTCTTCTTTTGACTAGCTTAACAGAAATGAAGAATCAACCTTCCAAAACTCCAAAGTTCTCCACCAGAGGTGATGGGTACAAAAAAATCTATGTCACACATTTTATCTTGTATACCAGGTGTCTTATTTGTCCCTAACATGTCCTAAACTATGGATGAACTATGTATTATTAAAATTCCATATATTCTGGATGGTATTACACATTTAACAATTATAAAAAAACAAAATAGTGGTCAAATTTCATCATTATTTCTTTGTTACGAAAGCAACACTTTGATGTCAGTGACAAAGTTTTACATACTAGAAGAGTATTGATAATATGGTTCTATCATATAATCTATACTTCAGAGGTTTCATAAGGTAATTCACAAAATTGCCCTTGCATGTATTTTATACAACTAAAATTTAGATTCTGATTATCTGTACTGCTACAGTTTCTAAAAGAACAACCAGAAGGAGATGAACAACAGATAGATGATATGTAGAAAGGTAGTTGATAAATATATGATAGGTAGAAAGGTAGTTGATAGACAGATTTTTGGGAATAGATTTGCTCACCAAACTACTCAGCCTAAGTCCCTAATTCTGCTATACATAGTAAAACATGGTGGTAGAGTACTAATTTAAACCTGAAGACCTGAGTACAAGAAGAACCAAAGAAAAACACCAACCTGTCTGAAGGTTTAATAACAGGGAGAAAAAGGAATCATGTAAATCCAAGTCTGATCCCAAAGTCCCAGAAACACTCATGTTCAAGGAAAGAGACGATGAATGTCCTAGTTCCAGAAGCAAAAAAGTGAACTGTCCTTCTTCCAGGTTGGATGATGCCAACCTGCATTGACAAGTGTGAGCTTTATTCTATCTACTGATTAGAGTGCTAATCTATGTTTTCAAAATTCTTGCAAACACAAATAGAAAAAAAAATTTTATTTGATACCTGAATATTCCTTATTGCATTCAAATTGACAAATAATATTAACTATCACATTATCTATATGTTCTTCCTTTACTGTTTGTCTTTGTCAATTAAATGTTTAAGTTCATGCTCCTTGATACTGATGTTAGATCAATTTGTTTTGTGCCAAATACTTCTAAAAGTTCACATTTCAATATTGGTTCCATGAGATGATTGTGTTTATGTATATATATATATATATATATATATATATATATATATGTGTTTGCATTTACATAATATATTATATGTACTATATATGCACATATACATAGTTGGGCAATAATTACTGCAGGATAAAAACATATCTCAAAAACTGGGGGAAAAGTAACCACGGATAAAATATACTGAGTTAAATTGTGATATATATTATATGAAATTATAGAGTCTGGTAACTTAGGCAAGTAAGCAAATAATTGAATTATCATTACATTTATGCTTTCTGGTAAATTTGTGAAAATGAAGTTTAAATAAATATATAAAATATATCTGAATAGGTGACACCTATGATATTAGAAAGATAATATTTTTTAAGTTTATGTTTTGATTATAGTTTGTGTATCAAGCTCTAGAAAACAAAGCTTATGAATACACAAGCTCATTTGTGTATTAACATAAATTAAATGCTATTCTATGTAGTTTTCCTTTCTTTCTTAAGTCAGGATATCAAAGCCAGGGTCTTTTGCATGTGAAGCAACTAGTCTACCATTAAGCTAAAGATTCCCTGCCATTTCTATTTTAAAAACTTCTGTTTCTGAAATCTGTACAAGTTTTATTTTCAATGGTATACTATTCAAGTTATTACAATCCCAATATCAATATGATGAAGATTAAATAGAAACTATTTATTTTTAAAATGGTTTCTTTTTAGTTAATCTGTTCTGTCAGAAACAATCAATTAAGCATAAGAAACTTGATTCAGAAATAATTATTATTTCACATAAGATAAGAAATGCTATGGCTTTTGTTGTAGTCTCCAAGGAGAAGCAGATCAACAAACCTAAATTCTTCAAATCAGAGTGCACTAAAATCACTTATTTGAGCTATTTCAATTACTTTTCCCAAGGCTTGTTACAACTTTATACACTGAAGTGTTTATTACACAGGATTAAATATAGCTTCTAATAAAGGTAATAATAACTACTTATTTCAAAGCCTAATGATACATTTTTTTACTATATGAATGAAATTTGCATGGAATGATTTAAAAAAAAAGCAAGTTCTTGGGTAAGCTAAAGAATGGAGTTAAGAATCACTATGATCATAAGTAAATCTTTTAGGTGTTTTTGCTAGGCTATAATGATATGAGAAAAAAAAGTTCAAATAATTAAAAATCATTGCATTTAATATCATGAAAAACTGTATTCATTTGTTGTGTAATTTTAAACATTTCAGACCTTGCTCCTCTAGTCTGTTGTAGAGATTTTCTAAGACATGTTGGGGTTGGAATTTCATATATTTTGTATAACCTCAAAAGAATATAATTTTTTGTGAATTTTCAGTATCAGTGACATATTATGTTTTTTTTTTTTTTACATGAGCAATGATGATGGTAAAACAATGAGAAAATACTTATCAAATCTGAATTGTACACTTTAAATTGTTAAATAGTAAAATGAAGGTTAGATTTATTTTAGCACAATGAAAATACTAATGTTTTACTATGAAAATAAAGTTTGAAAAATTAAGTTTTGGTGTCAGATTAACTAGTTTTAAATTTTTGTTTCAAAATCAACTTTTTAAATGAATGTAGTTGTTACTTAATCTTTTTGACTTCTTTTTTCTTCAACTTTGGAGTGGCTTGATTTGAGCCTCTATCTTAGAGGGTAATTGTAAGAATTAAATGAGATATAAAAATTATGACTTTATAGTAAAGACTCCATAAATGACATAAATCAAAATCTGAAAGATATAGCACACATTTCTGTAATACAGAATTTGTTAATAACTTCTACATTTCCATCATAAACTCTAAGTTGTATGCATGTTTCCAAACATTTAACCTTTTATATTTTTTTGAGAATGAGAATTAATGTTAGATGCCATTGTTGTTCTAAGGATCACTTCATCCTCTCAGAAACTCGGGGTATGTCATAGAAATTTGCCTGAGTAAATGTCAGTTTGTGTCAGTTTTTTGTTTGTATAGGTTAGAAAAATGTATAGAATCCCATTGATACGATGCTATCAATAGGTCATAGTCTTAGGTACTGCACTAGTAAAATGATGACCAGGAAAGAAAAATTTGAGTTACATAGTAACATTCAGTTGTATCCATGCAGATTTTGCTCTGTGGTCCACTCATGGGCATCTACCAAACCATTGTGTGCCTTTATTGCTCTGAGCAACTACTTGCTAACATTCTGGAAAAAAAAAGCCATAAAAATTATATTTTCACTACATTTATATTTCCCAATTTCAACATCTATCTCTTGAAGAATTTCCTGCAAAAAAGGTCTAAAGCAAATTCTATTGTTCTTGTATTTGACCAGTTATCAAAATTAATTATAAAATGTGAAAGCTAAATTCATTTTATGTGTGAATGCTCAAAATCATCTGCACATTATTGTATTGGGGTCATGATCTCTATTTTAATAAGAAATGCATCAACTGATCAGTAATTCAAAACAAAAATATATGCAACATATGAAAATGTGCCAATAAGAAAAACTCAAGACATTAATTTTTAAAATACTGTAAATAAATAACAGAAAGATCAGTGGAGAAGAGGGAAGGAAACAGGAAGAGGGAAGAAGGACGGAAAGGGGAAGTACTGGGGAGTGAATTAGATCAGATTATATTCCATGCTTTCATAATTATATCAAAATGAATCCTATTTTATGTATAAATTTAAAAAAAGAATCAATAAAAAAAGAAAAACTGCAAAAATGTTAGTTGTTAATTCCTTTGTGAAGCAAAAATTGTTACTATTTATGTGGTTCTTTTCACGATTGATAGATCAAATGGTAGAACATAGATTCTTTGCCCACTGATTTTAAGATTCAAATAATGATTAACAATGGACTTTAGTGTAAATATTATTTCAATATTGTTGCAATTTTATGTGAAAAATGCTGTTTAAACTTTGAACTTTTTAAATTTATATAATTCCCTAGATTTAAAAAAAAAGTTTAACTTTAAAAGTCTATGCTTAATCAAATGTATTTTAAAAATAATAAATAACTACATAATTGTATATATGTGTGTACATACATTTGGGTATGCATGTATCTATATAGAGAATCCCAATATTTATGACAATTGTGCTCTATAAATTTGCTGCAAACACTGAATTTGTAGATATTGAGCCACTAGTCCTATGGAAAATAATTTGGGGTTTGTAACATTTTGTCAGTCAGTCAATATATAACTTTATTTTTATATATGCTTCTGTTAAAAAAAAAACCTTAATTAATATAAATTGCTGGCATATTAATGTTGCCCTCAAGTCAATAACACTATAACTAATGTCCTTATTAAGCTTACCTAACACACATATTTCTTCTGTGAGGCATATCACAGCCCCCATGTGCTTAGGAAATTAGACAACACTTATGAACTATGTTGGCCATTTCACAGTGAATTTACTACCAAAATCATCAATTTTAAAGCAAAAAACAAAAACTAAAACCAAACCAAAAAACATAGTTTTAATTGATTGATTTAAAAGACCCCTGTTTGTTGTTTGAGATTTGAAACAAAAACAAAGCATTACCACCTCAACTGGGAAGTTCCATGCGTCTGTTGTGACTCAAAATTTTCACCACAGTAAGCATATCTGCATGTGAATGGCCCTTACAATGTCCCACGCTTTGATTTGGTGGTTCCAAATAAATTTTGAAGAATACAAATTTGCAAATATGAAATTAGAGAATGATAAAAATAGACTGTCACATTATAAATAAATTAGGACAATACACTTTAGAAATGATATTTTTCTTTTTAAATAATATTTTTTTATAATTTTTAGTTGTATATGAATACAATACCTCTATTTTATTTATTTTTATGTGGTGCTGAGGATCAACCTCAGTGCCTCACATACGCAAGGCAAATGCTCTACCACTGAACCAAAATCCCAACCCTAGAAATGCTATTATTCTTTGCTACAACAAATGTAAATGTAATGAAAATGTTGGGGGCAATAGAGATTATTCTATGATTACTAAATATCCAGATAGTAAGAAGCCAAAAATACCTATTTTATTTTCACGTTTATTTTTTAACTACAGTGTTTTATTCTGAAAATTTATTAGAAAGGCTTTTAATACAAATACATTTTCAGACTATTGGAACACTTTAAATAATCGAGAAAAATTATTTTAAACAGCTGTATCATTTCCCCACAAAGGAAGGCTAACCATTTAGTCTAACCAGCAATGAAATCTATTCAGATGCAATTAGAAAGAAGGGAATCTTGAATAAAGTATAAGAATGTTTTCCCAGACCATTTATTCTTTTCAGAAATAAGATGATATAATTTAAAGCCTGAAATAATTGCTTAGAAAATTAATAAGCATTGATTAGGATAGTTCAACCAATTTCCAGTATCTCACTTTGTCTTTTCATTAACACATTTAACTGAGTAGCAGAAAAAGATATTTCTAATAAACAACAGTTCAGTAATTTCAAAACACTTGCCTCATGAAAACATGTCTAATTTACAACTTAATAAGAAGTATTGTTAGAACGTTTCGTGGCAAGAATGATAATTATCTTAAAGCATGTTACTCAAACCCATGTGGAAATATGAGATAATTATTGATATGCTCCAATGTATACAATGAAAATATTTGTGCAAATAATTTAACTGATGCTAAAATTATTTTTGGAGTCAGAACGTATAGATACACAAATAACAATCTTTTGTTAGACCTAGGTAATAACCAAGCAAACTAAATTTTAATATACTGAACAACAAAATAATCTAGGTCAGGGGACAAAAATCAGTAATGCTCTTAAATTTAATGCCATTTGTAAAGGGTTAATATTAATGTTATAGCATGTATCTTTGATAATTAGATATTTATAGATATTAGAAACAAGAGACTATACCTTAAAGGGAAATAATGAAAGATTCTGCAAACCCAATGCAATTATAGTCAAGCCTTATGACTCATAATTAAAAAGTAAACAACTATATGTTAGAATGAACTTTACTGCAATTCTAACTTTACCATCAAGCAAAAGTGTTACAGTTTCTATTCAAATAGAATTACAAAATTCATAGCTATTACTAGATTTCATGGAAAAATTTATCATGAGTTTTGTATACACAAAGAAAAATGTTTGTTTTTCCACAACACATCTTCTTTTTTTTTTTTTTGGTAAGGAATCCATATACCAAGTAGTCAGGTAACTTATTTCTTGGGATGGTCATGGAAAACTCAACAAATTTCACAGTTTTAGATGAATTAATGAAAACAACTGCAAAAATACAAATAATGTCAAATGCCTTTCAGATGTTTCTAATGAACACAATGGAAAAATCAGAAGTTTATCTAAGTGTAGAACTTGACATTTCTTTTTTCTTTCACAAGGTCATACAAAACTATACCTTAGATTTCTGAATGTTAACTATTTAGCTATAAACTAACTTCTTAAAATGCTACTTTCCTGTCAAGAATAGATTATTATTGAAGATTTCACATAGTTATATTTCTAAAAATGGTATATGTATGTTGTTTTGATTTGTCAGTAATTTTCAGTCTAAGCTTTCTTTTGTATTATGCCAGTAACTATATTCTTTAAAACATAGAACAAAAAATAAAACACAAAAGCAATAAAAGCATTCTTTAATATTATCAAGTTAGTACCCTGGTTTCATTAGTAACCATATGTAACACATATAAACATTTATTTAACTCAGGAATTATTTATTTATCTATTTATTTATTTATTTAGTGGTGCTGGGGATTGAACCCAGGGCCTTGTGCAGGCAAGGCAAGTACTGTACCAACTGAGCTATCTCCCCAGCCCAGGAATTAATAACTTAACCATACAATTCTATTAAATCTAGCAATAGAAATGAAAGAGATTACTGTTATATGATATTACATGGATAAAACTTGAAAACATATTAAATTAAAGAAGTAAGAGGGCAAAACTTACCAATAATATGACATATATACATGTACATATATATACGTACAGAGTCTCATATATAGATATATATTCAATCTCTGCAGCCAGAAAGTAGACTAATATTCACATATGGTAGGGAGACAAGGGTGTATGAGAGAGAAGGAGAGATCAGAGTTAATGTTGATGGGTATGAGAATTTCTTGGGAGGAACATTGATGATAATGTTTTAAAATTATTGGCAATATTTACACAAATCTGTGAATGGACAAAAATTATTAAATTATGTGCTTTGAATTGGTAAATCTTACATATGGGAATTATACCTCAATAATGCTACTTTCTAAGGAAAAACAGAACATAAGATGTAGAACTATACACAGTCTGTCAATAATGGCAAAATAAAGTTTCTAACAAATAAAAGTAATGAAGAATAAAATTGTAACCATCTGATTACTACTTAATAAAAATAGGTAAGTTTACATGTAACTTAGTAATGGGTGTACTCCAATCAAATAGTAAATAGCAAAATCAAATAGATATTTTTTTTGAAAAGTTAATAATCATATATCTGACTTATTAAATCTTTCTCAGTAATATATGTGTATATATATACACACACACACACACACTCACACACACACATATAACCAAATCCAAGAAACACATATATGTGTGTGTGTGTGTGTATATATATATATGTATATATATGTATATTATTATATGTATATATATATAATAAATGTAATAAATATTACATTTATTATATATGTTATATATAATAAATGTAATATTTATGGACCCACCTGTCAGGATATTTATTTATTTTAAATATTATTTTCTTTAATAATAATAATCTCAATAAAAGACAATACATCAACCAGAACTAATTAATATGTAGATGTTATATTTTTACATTATTACCAAATGCATTTCTTTATGTTTTTTTTTAATTTCAATATTATGGAAATTTCTTCACAATCCTTTTTCTACTTTTGTGATCATATTTGATTCTTTATCATGCACAGTGCACTAATTAGTACTGTCCAGAGATTAAATAGAACATATAGATGTGTTTGTGTTTGTTATTAAACATAAAATAATACATATGTATAAATTATACATATATATATATATATATATATATATATATATATGTACAATGGGAATTAGTATAATAATATGAATGTATGATCATGGAGGCCAAGAAATCCCACAGGTAGTCATCTGAATGTTGGAGAAACAAGAACCTCAGTGGTGTTTTTTAATGAAAGTCTAAAAAACTGAGGACAAGCAAAGGAATGTTAAAGTTTTAAGCCCTGAAAACAGTACAAAGACTCAGAAACCAGGAACTTGATGCCTGATGACAGAAGATGAATACTTCAGCTGAGAGAGAAAGACAGAATGAGAGAGAGAGAAAGAGAGTTATTTTTGCCTTCCTTCATATTTTTGTTCTGTTCAAGTCATCAATGGATTGGATGATCTGCATCAACAATGGTAAGAAAGATCTTCTTTACTCAGTTTGACTGATACCCTAGTGTCTTTAAAAAATACTTCATAGGGCTGAGGATATAGCACAGTTGCTAGAGTGCTTGTCTTGCATGCACAAAGCCCTGAGTTCAATCCCCAGCATGCACACACACACACACACACACACAAACATAAACAAACAAACAAACAGAAAAAAAAAAACCCTTCAAAGATGTAGTCAGTAATAATGTTTACCAGCTATCTATGTCTCTTTTATTCACATAAGTCAAACGTAACAATCAGATGCAAATACATACAGAGAGGATATTGGTCCTACTTTTCTTTGTATAGGCTCTAACAAATTGGTCCATCAATAAGTTGTAAATTGATGTATACAACTTTGTTTACTCTATCATTTTGAGCAAAGTAAGATGAAAATATTTCTGGAAATTTTTGCAAGAATTCTGATTTAACATTTAAACTATCTTTTAAATTGCTTCTTCCATATCCAGGTTATGAAACAAGATTCAAGAATATTTCTTCTCCAAATTCTAGTCAACTACACATAATTAACGGGAATTAATGTCCTCTTGGTCTTTCACAAAATTTTGAAGTCCTCTGCACTAACAGGATTTGTTCATCTTTATAAATTCTGAGGCTAGATTTCTGTAATTTAGACACAGAAAAAAATGCATTAGTAAGTTTCTGTAGGCATTGAGTCACATAAAGTAAAACACTTGCTTATCAACAGTCAGCTTATCAAAACCCACTGAGCTTTACTCTCCTTATGGACTTTCAGGTTAGACCATGTTTGCAGAATTCTTTCCAACAATTATTCCCTGGTAGAAAAATTATTCTTTATGGCAACACTAACAAAAAATAAGAAAAGGGAAGTGATAATATAATATATGATTTAAAATTAGGCAATTAAAAATGCAAAATTAGTTTCAAACTACATACAGCATAAAAGTGGAAAGAAGAAAATGATAAAAAATGAATTAGAAGAAGATAAGAGAGAACAAATAGGAAGAGAAAGAAAGGTAAAATAGGAGAAAGCAGAATAATGAAAGAGAGAGAGTATATCTAGTTTAGTTAATTAAGAAAAATATATTAAATTGTCTAGAACTCTGTGAAAGATGGGGTGATCAAAATAAACCTACTCAGAAAACAATATAAGCAAAATAAAAATTAGCATAAAATACTATATATTCCTCCTTGTCCAGATATTTTAGATGGAGAGATTCCTTTTAAAGACTTTCAGATTTGGGATCTTCTAGGCATTGGAAGTGTAGTCCTCCGAATGTCTCTAGTCATGAAGGCTGTGACTAAATCAAACATCTTTTGTGAGACACCATGTAATAGTTTTTCCCATATAGAGATTAGCACTCTGTTTCAAGAAAATGCACATAATTCATGCATGTGAGCTTATCTACATGATCCTCACACTGTCAAACTCTGGCAAGGTCAAAGTAATTCTGAGAAACTCCATTGTGGGTCCAGTTACCTGGACCACCAATATCAAAATTTAATGCTTGGGCTACAGTTGTGGCTCAGTGGAGCACATCTGAGGCACAGGTTCAATTCTCAGCACCACATATAAATAAATAAAATAAAGATCCATTGAAAATTAAATAATATTTTTTAACGTAAATGCTCTTCACCTTTCTCTGCTTTGCAGACCTCCAGAATGGCAGAATGCATACCCCAAACCCTAGAGATGTCAATGGATCTTTGACACAGCCTCTTTTTTGGACTCATACTGAATCTTTGGGTGGGTTCATACTCTCCCTATAAAACATGAAAAAAGAAAGAGAAACAAGCAGAGCCACTGCTACATCATTTGTGGATCCTCGGAATGACTCTGTGTGTGGGAGAGGTGGCTGAGCCCACAAGGATCTGTTCTGGGGTGGTGGCTGTGGACTCTCAGTCTTCTACTGAACCCAGCAACAGGATCCCTGGCCCTAGCCCCCTCCTGAGTCCATATAAAAGGATCTAGTTTAAACTGAACTTCCTCTTGGTCACTAACCTCAGACTGCCAGTTCTGTTTGTAAAGCCTCTCTGCTTCTTCCCACTGTGCCTTTAGTCATCCAGAGATGGCAGATGGATGTGTCACAGTCTCTCTTCTGGACCCAGGATGAAGTGGTGTAGACATGGTCTGACCTAGTGAAGAAGAATGAATTTTAGGTCTTTTATATTGAAAAGTTGCTGAAGTTCCTGATCTTCCTTGCTTTGAAATAAATGCTCTTGTTCTTTTGAAAACCAGTATTTCTGGGATTCACCTAGTAACTGCTTCTCTAATGTTACACTGATATTCTCTCTCAAGGCCACACTACTTCATTGTGAAGACACACACTTATTATTTGATTCAATATCCCAGAGCAGTCAGTATGTGCTGGTGCCCCTAGTCCACCATTTGCCTTCCCTCACACCTGAAGTTTTAAATGTAAGTAAAGATGATGAAATCATATTTTAGTTGACCCAGAATGTAACCTAATTATCAGTCACTTCTTCTGTAACAATTAGAATTTTATTGCGTTCATACAATTATATAATTAAATAATGTTAAATATTGTGCATTAGTAATTTCAATTTATCTGATTCATAAATTATTATTAGAATATTGGAAGTCAAGCATAACCAGACTTGTTATTACTAAACAAAGAAAATACTATGAAAAATATGCTTCAATAATTCCCCATATTAAATCAGAGAAGGGCATTTGTAAATCTATATATTGAATTATATGCAGCAACAAACCTATTTATATGAATATTTATATTGACTCAATTTATATGGAGATTATTTTTTTAAAAATTTGTATATTTAAATTGCAAAAAGTAGCTGGACATCACTGTAACAGCTCTAATTTTTGGTACCAATTTTTTGTGTTTGTCAGATTTTCATCACTAAAAGAAATATTTGAGATAATCCATTTTAGAAGATAAAAGGTTTATTTTTGCTCATGGTTATGGTAGTTTCAGTTCATGATCAATTGATCTTATTATTTTGGATCCTGAAGCAAATGAAAGCACCGTGGCAGGAGGATTTGGCAGAAACTGCTCTCCTCAATGCCATGAAGCAAAAGAAAGTGAGTGGCAGAGGAGCAGGCTTCCCAGTCTCCTTCAAAGCCATGTCCCAGTGACATCAAAGTCTCGCACTAGGTCCCACCTCTTCTCAATAGTGCCAACAGAGACCAAAACTTATACCAAGGGGCCTTTGAGGT
Source organism: Marmota marmota marmota (assembly GCF_001458135.2). Lineage (NCBI taxonomy): Eukaryota > Metazoa > Chordata > Mammalia > Rodentia > Sciuridae > Marmota > Marmota marmota. Next base: position 11,611,313 of record NW_025999961.1, read on the forward strand.
ATATTTAAACTATAGCAGTCATATATAAACAATGGTATTTTTATTCCTGGGTAAAAGGATCTAGCTTAAATCAAGAATTACTTTAAGTAAAGGGAGACTTTTATTTTTGTGTTTATTGGAGTAATTGAATTCACTAGTAGACATTTCTATTATAGTTTATGAACAGGAAAAATCTCTGACTTGTGCAAAAATCTACTATATTTCCATAATTATCTTCTAAATTATCTTGAAAATAGGGGACCATTTTAAGATGTCTTACTTGTGTGTCTTTTACTTTAATCTCTTTATGAAATATAAAAGTAAAACTTTTTTAGTTTCAGATGTGTTACAGGTAGTTTAATAATGTTATTTGACTTCCAATCCAATCAAGAGTCTTCAGCAATATGTAATTTTGAATATAATTTTGAATGGAATAAGTTTGTGTAATTTTTTGTTTCTTTGTAATAAGGATTGATCCCAAGGGTACTTAACCCCAGAGTCATATCCCCATTCTTTTTTTTATATTTTGTTTTGAGACAAGGTTTAGCTAAATTGCTTAGTGCCTTACTAAATTGCCAAAGATGACTTTGAATTCGCAATTCTCTTGCCTCAACCTCTTAAACCATTGGGATTACAGGTGCATACTGCACACAGTAGTTTGTGTTAACTTTAAAAACATTTAAAGGAAAAAAAATCTCCTTACAAATTAATCTGTCTTTATAAAGTATTGTTTAAATTTACATTTCTTAAAATTAACTTTGAATTCTATTTGGTATTGAGAAACTGGACTAAATTCATAAAAGAAAAAAAAAAGCATAATATAAATTTAGAAAAATGCATAGGAACAATGACATTATATAAAACAAATGCAATTTATAATGGTTCAAATTAAACTTTTATAATTTTGCAAAAATGGTATGTAATCAGTAGAAGCCATTCTTTGAATTTTGACACTTGTTCTTTTCCTGGGCTTCAACTATCCATTAGGATACTTTGTGGTGATTCCCATGTATATGCTAACATAAATATTTTGAGCATGTTATGGGCTAGACTGAGCTATGATGTACAATATGTACTAAAAGAATTAATGATATATTCAAATTAATGATGGATTTATCAGGACATTACTGCATCATAACTTGAGGAGCATGTGTAGACAAGCATGTATTTGTTTTATAAAATATACGTGTAAGTATAATAATACATACACATGTACTATTAAAACTCTGACTTGAATTATACTGTTTAAAAATTAAGTAAATCAAGACCAACTGTATTATGGAGTTCATTCCCAAATTTAAGTTCCCACACTCTGATGATCTTACTAGATTCATACACATAAACATACGTATACTTTAGATCTGCTTAAATTTTACAACTCACATTAGTTCCTTTATCCTTCAACAGAACAGCATAAAGATATTTTGAGTTAACTTTTTATTCTGGCTAATATTTTTTGCCTTTAGGTGTAGAGAGATGTGAATAAGCCTGCAGGTTCCAAGGGTTCTATTTCAGTAAGTTCATATATAAAGATCCTACTACCATCTCATATTCCCCTACATTAAGGTAAAAAAACGTCAATAGCAGTTCCTCTTTCACTGGGATTACCCTTCTCAAAGGTTTTTGTAGTTATCTTAGGAAATATCACTCATTCAACATGGCAAGTGTAGCAAACAATTAATTTCACCCCCACCCCCTATTAAAGCATGATTATTCCTGGAGGAATAGGTACAAATATACCCAACAAACTGCTAAGCTCATTGTTCTGATCCAGGCAGCAGATGGTCTGCACTCATTTGAATGTATGTGGATAGTCATTAGAATGCCTATAATTTCTTAAATTAACATTGTTTTTCATAGCAAAATATTCTGTGTTTTTTTTTTCCCCTCAGCCTAGGAGAAATAAGAGGAGTTTGCATTAGCCTTCAGAAGTGAGAAGTGAGTGATGATTTTTTTCTCCTTTCTTTATTTAATTTCACTGGAAAACAAATTATGGAACCACAGTTAAAAGGCCAAAGACCAAGTGTGAAGAAGTTCTAAAGCCAGCTCAATGGTGAGTGTTATGCTAATTAGAGTAATTAAACAAAAGCATATATATCAAATCTTTATCCTTCTGCTTTTTTCCAAGTTAATAAATAATTACATACAAAATATTCTTTAGACTCACTCACTAGAGGGATGCAATAGTCCTAAGATCTAAAAAAAGATTATATTAGTGATGCTGCCCCAATCACCTTGTCACAGGTACTTCCCATTCATATTCCAATCACTGGCTATAGAGGGAGGTATTGGAATGTCTTGCATATGTTTGTGAATTTCCATAACTTCTATTTTGTTCCACTACTGTTTTCTCATCTTTATTAAGTGATTAAGTGCTATATCATAGTGACATTTTCTCCTGATGTTAACATTGGTGGTCATAATAAGTGAGAAAATTGATCAAAATCTGAATTATTTTCTTAATACTAAAAGAATGTTAACTCACATCATAGACTGCCTGCCAGTGGCTAAAACAAGCATCCCTAATGAAATCCGATCAAGCCAGTGGGAAGGGGATGATGAATCACTATTAACCCAGAAGAACAGTTTTGATTTATGGAAGTTGTGGGAATTTTAGGCAGAGTTTTTTTTTATTGTTTTTTAAAGCATCTTTGGACATAGCCACCTGTATGAGGGAAAGTTATAAAAAATCATTTTGAATTTTGAAATTAATTTACTTTAATGACACTTTAATTGAAACTAATGATACCTCAATTAATGTTAATGTACATTTTTTTTCATTTGCAGATAGGATTACAAACTTCTGGAATTTTGCTATGATATTATTATCTAGATTAGAATGGAGAAATTTTACTTAACAATTCAATCAGTGTATTGAGAAGTTGCATGTTTTCATTGGATATCAAAATATATCTTTGTATTATTTATGTAAGAAAAACTAGACAAGTGATGGAAAACTAGTGGAGCATTTCATAAAAGAAAAGAGTAAGGGTTTTGGGGGACACAGATCAGTTGGTGGAGTGTTTGCCTCACATGCACAAGGGCCTGGGTTCAATTCCCAGCACAACAAAAAATAAAAAAAGAATAGGCTTCCATCTATCAATTATGAAGTGCGAAATTTGATAACAAAAGAGTAAAGTTGCCATTATTTAAAAGTGATAAGATTTGTACATGAAACTCTAAATTATATCAAATGCATAGAAATCATTAGAAGCATTTATACACAATAATTTGAGAAAGAAAACTATAATATTCTACAAAGTAACCTTAAGCAGATTTGTGGGTAAGAAGTTTTAATATCATAAATATTCTAATTATCTTATCATTTGCCCAGGTTTAATAATATAAGTTTGATAAAATTTTAATCAAATTATCATTAGAAATATATCCAGAAATTTAAATTTTGATTATAAATATTATATAAAACAAAAATGTCCTGATATTATTTATACCTCTGGTCATAAACAACTGGCAGTTGTTTGTCATTCCAACAGTAGGACTGACATAAAAGAATAAAAATTAAAACAATGTTGAATTGTAGGAAAAGTTGTACTTCTGCTTTACCTAAAGGGAGCTCAAGGAACTTTATCTTATGATGTATTAAATTTGTAGATCAATGTATGATTTTTGTGTTTAACGCAGATCATGAAAAATATTATTGACATGAAAATTAAGTGTATCTTGATGCAAATCAGATGCATTTTATGTATAATATATCAGTAATATAATATATACATGCACTTCAAACAGATTAAAACTTTAATGTTGAAAACAAACTTTTAAATATCTAAGTAGGAAATATGTTTAATAATAGGGTAGGGAAGAATTATTTTAAACCACTAATTCAACTGAGAATATATGGAAATTTAATTATGTTTAAGTGGATACTATTTTCATAAAAAGACACCCTGTGGAAATTGAAAAAAAAGGAACACATGGAGAATATATTTCAATTTTTAAAACTAAGAACATTATTACTAAGATATGAACTCTTTTAAATTTTTAAAACAATCAGAAGCAGTAGAAATGTAAAGAGAACGTGGGCAAAGGATATCATTAAAAATTTCAACTAAAAAGATTATATGAGCAATACATATTTGAAGAGATGCATATATTGTCCAATAATTAGGGAAATGCCAGTCAATGTCATTATAAAATAAAGTTTCGTATTCACTGTACTGACAAAAAATAAAAGTGTGAATGTAATGGTTTATTATTCAAGGCATTTGAAAAGTGACTCAAAATAAGAGCCAGGGTGTAGCTCATTGGTTGAGTCTGAACTTTGCAGGGGCCTGAGTTCAACAATAAATAAATAGATAGATAAATGAGTAAATATCTGAATGAATGATATATAAATAAATAAAACCACAGACTCAGTAGCTTAAACAATGCACATTTAAACTGTTACAGTTTGGGAAATCAGAAGATTCATAGGGCTAAACTCAGGCTAAACGCACTGTTGAATTCTGTTTTGGAAGTTCTAAGGAAGAATATATTTTCTTTTCCTATTTTGCTTTTAGAGATTACCATGGTTCCCTGGCTCATGTTCATTTTTTTTGGAGGGGGGGGAGTGGTGGATACTGGGATTGAACTCAGGGGCACTCAACCACTGACTACATCCCCAGCCCTATTTTGTATTTTGTTTAGAGACAGGTTCTCTCTGAGCTGCTTACTGCCTCCCCATTGTTGAGGCTGGCTTTGAACTCAGGATCCTCCTGCCTCAGCCTCACCAGCCACTGGAATTACAGGCATGCACCACAGCGCCCGGCTTCATGATTACTTTTTGTCTCCTATCACAGCAATATTGTTTGTGTCTTTTTCTCATCAAGTCACCCTGGTGTTGTTTCTCCTGCTCTCTCTCACACATGTAAAAGGCCATAGTCATTAAACTGGATTGTAGATAACTGAAGATATCTCCTTACATTAAGGCCAGAATATTAGACACATTAAGCCCATATTAACTCACATGCACCATCTTGCATATTACAATATTATGGGGATTAGGTTATGAAAAAATTGAGCTGGCCTTTTTTTATGCCTATCACAGCAACCAATACTATATACTGTAGAAGGAGTGTGTCTATATCTTTCTTATTCATTATTGCTAGAGTGTGTTTAAGATAAAGAATTTAGTTTATTAGGATGGTGAGAATCGTGGTAATAAACAAACTTGTTATCATGGTAGCCTCAAAAACTATTTTTTGCTCAACAAAAATAACCACTGAAGTAGTGATAAAAACATTTGTAAAGATGTAGACTTAGAAAACTCTGACATATTAATTATGCTTGGAATTTTGTATCTAAAATAAATTTCTGCATATGTGCTTAGGGAGATGTGTAACAGCTCTTTTGAGCAAAAACCTGGAACCAAACACCCATCACACTGTAGAATATCCATTCAATAAATATCGTACCTCAGCCAAATGGTACTTCTCAGCCTCAAATTGATAAAAAGGCACAAGGAATTTTTTGGAAAAGTCAGTTGTTTTCTCATATTATGTCAAATTGAATCTTACAGTGGAGGAAAATATCTAAAATATCTATCATTCCCTTCAAAGGAAATGTATATTTATAAAAATAATATTTTTAATATAAATAATTCACCATAGTATGTTTTAAGACCAAACCCAGTTATCGTTTCACTTGGGAGTTTTTCAGTTACCATCTACAGGTAGCTTGTGTTTTTATGTTTCCACCTCCCTACAGCTTTCATCATACTCACCTCCCTGCATTATGTGTCTTTTTATAGATATATTTCTGAAACTTTATTTAGTCAGAGAACATATAAAGAGATCAAAATTAGTATTATTTTTTATATTAGTTTCAGTTTCTAGACTATAGAGCTTTAATTATCTATATGTTTTTCTATAAAGGGTTAGGTCGTAAATATCTGGGCTGTAACAGCCACATGTAGTCTGTGTCACTGCTCCTCTGTTCTTAGATGCATATGATAGTAAATATAGAAAACACACAAAAAAGATGGGTGTGTGTATGATCAAATAAAACCGTATTAGTAAAATCACACCCTAGGGTGGATGTGGCTCAAAGCTATCCTTTCCCAATCACCTCTCCTGGGAAAATGGAATCTAACTTTCAGACAAAGAAATATATTGTTGGTTCAGATAACCAATAGGAAAATGGTTTCAGCATATATGAATATATATATAAATTCATATTGATATTTTTGAATTTTTTTAACAAATATGTGAGCAAAATTAGGGTGAAAATCAGATTTATCAGCTAAATTTTAAAAATTAATATCTTAGTTTCAGCTAATGTGGAAGTGACTTGCCTCAAGTCTGTATTAATATATAATGTAATTAATCTTCCTAAACCTGTTTGATAATTGTTTATTAATCATGTGTTATTATATTTGGCATTTGAGACCAAATTGTATTGAAAGCAAACTGTACTCTATGCTAATTTTATATGAACAATGATATTCTAAAGTGGATCATCATTATTTTCACTTTTTAATTTTCAATATTCTACATATGCTTTTATTTATATTATATTGTGTTTTTATATCTAATTGGTAATTTTGATTATTTTTGCATTGGTTGAATTTTATGTTTAGTGAATTAACAAATCCTATGATAATTCCCTAATATTCTCTAAAATATCCCAGCAAACTTAACAAAAAGTAATTCATAATAAGGAGCCAATAAAATAATGGACTATATCCTTCAGTAGCCTCAAAAGAGAGATAAAGATATTTTCATTACAGCATTAATAGACTTTTGTCAGGTTATTTATGAGAACTACTAGATAGTGGTTTTTCATTTTTGTTTATTTCTATAGTTTAAAAGTATATGGCATATCATAAATTGATTGACATATATTATACAAAATGGAGCACTTTGATATTTTTATTCTCTTTTAATGTTGGCAATTCTATTTCACTTTTTAAAATCCAGACAAAATCTATTGAAGTCATTATGTTATTAGAAAATAAATGCAATTCAGTATTTGAATTCCTGTTAGACCACACAATGACATGAAGTTAGTAGTGCAAAGGCTTTTCCACATGTTCTCTGTTGCAAAATTTATTTACTTGTCATGCATTTATACTTTTAAAATAATCAAGTACTAAGACTTTGGAAAATTGAACAGTTGTTTGATTCAAAAAATCCTGGAGAAATAAAAAGATGCCATACTCTCTTTCTAATTATTTGAAAAAAAAATCATTATTCTATTGAATTCATTACATCAATGTCAATTATTTATCCTGTAATTCTTTTTATAAAGCTTTGTCAATTTTCTATGTTGTCAGACTAGTCATATTTGCCTTTTAAATGATATACTACTGATACTACCTTGCTCAGATTCATTAAAATATTGATTTTTATAAACATCTATTTATGTGTTTCACATTCATTTAGGAATAAAAGAAAATTCATTCTTATGAATTGATAGCATGTATTGATTCATTTAGATTTATTTGAATCAGTCTACTTGCATCTTTTATGGGAGAAACAGTTTTACAATTTTATGATTTTATTCCCAAATCACACATATTTCTGCTCAATTCCCACAGAGAGGAATTAATTTTCTTTTTTCTTTCTTTTTCTTGTGGGAGAGGGGAGTTGTAGTATAGTTAAAAATTGGTCTGCAGCTAGCACAGTTAAAAATTGGTCTACATTCATGACCTCATGTTTTTTTTCATTTTTACTTTTTTTTGTTTGTTTCTGTATGACCTAGCACTGTACCTGAAATGTATTTGTCATGCTACCAAAATTTATTGGTTTAAACAATGACCAAGTATTTCCAAAGAATTGTGACAAACTCTGTGTATAAAACAAGAGATTGTGTTGTATCCAAAATAATCTTGATCCAGTCAGATTCTTTATACTCTACTAAATAGTAATTGTTAAATGAATAGATGCTTTCAAGAACACATGAAACCACCATAGGAATACTAGCAGTAGCACTGTTTTGTAAGAGAAGTTTAGGAATCGCAATTTGTACTTTTTTTTTTAAAGAAAATCATTTTTAATTGAACATATAATATTTTCATATGTGGAAAAAATTAAATGTTTACAATAATAATATATAAGTATCTATGTATTTGAATGGCCAAAATCTAAAATATGAACCATGTCAAACTTCTAGTGAAACTGTTGCCCAACAGGAATTTTCATTAATTGGTGGGAAGGCAGAAGATTACAGTCTCTTTGGAAGAAGTTTGACAGTGTCTTCCAAAACTGACCATAGCTTTTTATAACATGAAACATGAATCCCAATCCTAGGTAGTTTCTTAAATGAGTTAGAAAAAGTTTCCCCAAAAAAACATGCACATAAAGATTTGGAGCAGATTCACTCATAATTCCCCATATTAGAAATAACCATGATGTTCTTCAGCAGATGATGGAATGAACAAACTATGGTGTATCTATAGAATGGAATAATCAACTTCACTAAAAACAAATGAGCTCCCAAGAACAAAAAGACATGAGCAAACTGTAATTGCATATTTTGAGGTGAAAGAAGTCAGTTTGAAAAGCATAAATGCTCTTATTCCAACCATACAACATCTTGGAAAGGGCAGAAGTAGGGGCACGCACTAGCTTCCAGGAATTGAGGGGACAGAGGAGGGATGAAGTGGTGAAGCCTTGGCGTTGGGAGAGCAGTTTAAATTTTATGTATGATAGAGAGATGATATTTGGCATTAGACAAAACAGAGAGTACTATACACATAAATGTAATTATGGACTTCAGCTAATAATGTATCATCTTTGTTCATTAATTGTCACTAATATATCACATCAATGCAACATGTTAATAAGAGGACCAAGTGAGGGCAGGGAGAATGGGAGTATTTAACAGGGAACTCTGTACGTTCTGCTCTGTTTCCTGAAAACCTAAATCCTTTTATAGAAATAAAGATGACTAACTTTTAAAAGTAGAAGTTAGAAATATTAAATACATGGTTTATGATGTTTTTCATTGAAAAGGGAAGTGATAACTCTTTATATCTAACCATTATAACCTCTGTGATACCTTAAAAAAAATCACAAATTCATTTCATTTCCTTCAAGGCAATTTATATCACCAAAAAATAAAAAATAAAGATTTAAAATTTCTAGGAGGGATTTTTCTGATGGATTGGCTATTGTATCATGACTTAATGGGCTCCTACAGCACCACCCTTTGCTCTGTCAAGTTGTAGTTACCTCCATCTCTGGTCCTGTGACTTGATTTGACCCAAGGAACAGAACAATTTAATGACAAGCAGAGATGTCAAAAGGACCTCCCTTATTTACATCATGGCAAAGATATCAAGACTTGGCTTTTCTGAAGTATGAGAGAAAACATGAAACTGGCAAAATGTAGTCTCAGATATCAAACTAAGTTGGTAAGAGGAAATTGACTTAGAGTTACCTCTACAGTTTGGATTATTATATATTTAACAATAACTTAACTTATTAGGTAAACAAACTTAAAATTACTTTTATATGTAGTTGTATAACAAACAGCCAGGTTGTAGTCAGTCATCAAGCAGCCGAGCATCACAGGTAGCCAACTAATCAGATCACACCCAAAGAAAGTAAGCATGTAACCACACCATATCTAAGAAATATCCTGCTGCATTCAATTAGAACATGTCTCTATTTGCCTTCCCCTTGAGACTATAAAGGTTCCCTTACTTCTCATGCTACCAGGGGAAGCTCTGTGAATGTCTTTTAGTTTTTAGTATTGCCCCATTTTAAAAAGAAAGAGAGAGAGAGAGAGAGAGAGAGAGAGAGAGAGAAAGAAAGAAAGAAAGAAAGAAAGAAAGAGAAGAAAAAAGTGTAATCACTTTGGAAAGCAGTGTGGAGATTCCTTAGAAAACTTGGAATGGAACCACCATTTGACCCAACTATCCTACTGCTCAGTCTGTACCCAAAGGACTTAAAATCAGCATATTACAGTGATGCCGCAACATTAATGTTTATAGCAGATCAATTCACAATAGATAAACTATGGAACCAAACTAGATGTCCCCCTTCAATAGATGAATGGATTAAGAAACTTTGAGATACACACACACACACACACACACACACACTCACAATGGAATATTACTTTGTATTAAAAGAGAATAAAACTATGGCATTTATAGGTAAATGGATGAAGTTGGAGAATAGCATGCTAAGGGAAGTAAGCCAATCCCAAACACCAAAGATAAGTGGATGTTCATCCATAGTTAGGGGGTGGAGCAAGGGAAAAATGGAGAAACTTGAGATTGAGCAGAATGGAGAGAGGGAAGGGGAGGGTGTGGGGGGAATTTTGTAGAATGAGATGGACATTATTACCCTAGATATGAGTATGATTGTATGAATGGTGTGATCTACATCGTGTACAACCAGGTAAATGAAAAATTGTGCTCCATTTGTGTAAAAAATTAAATTAAAAAAATCATCCTTTTGGTCAAAATTCTCTATTAAATTTAACTTACATAATATTTTCTCTGAACACATCTAAATGGACTCTGTTCTACACACTAGTCCTCAGCAAACTCTCTGTTGACCATAAACATGTGAGCAATAGCCGCATGGATTTGCTGGGCCTTACCCAAATTAATAGATATTACCCAGCCAATACACAGATTTAAGAGCAAAAACAAATGCTTATTTTTGTAAACCCATGATGCTTTGGTATAGTTTGTTATGCAGCTTTATTGTGTCAGAAAATTCATTTAGTTTCTGTTGAAAAATATTGCTTGTACATTTTCACTAGAACTGTATCACAGATTAAGACCCTATGTATGTTTTAACATCTTTAAAAACTGAGACTGGATATATAGAACTATTGTTAGATCAACTGTATATTTCAGCTCTAAGGGGTAGCATTTAAATACCTGGCAAAAATAAATGGACTCTTTAGGGGAACAAAATGTCTCAAATTAATCCCACATAAAAAAATAGAGACAATAGAACAATAATGCATTAATTGTCCCTGGAATAGGAAAATGAAGTAAATAATTTATCACATAATCTTCACAATAGAGAATTTTAAAAATTTAAAATACATTATTACATTATATATAATATGGATTATACTGTGTCAACTTTAGGTAAGAAAGTTTTATGTCTGAGGCCCTCCTACTCTAAGAAAGCCTATTATTTTTGCCTAGTAATAAAAATAGTAACTTAATATATTATCTATTAATCTTAAAGGGCATAATTTCAAGATAATGCCTTCTGAATTAGGCAATGATAAGGGTGTATAAATGTTATAAGTGTGCTCTAAAGAAATCAGAGTGCTATTCTGACATTTATCATTAAAAATCTAAAATAGTTAAGATAATGTCTTGAGAAAGCTAAGGATTGTAGACAATTTCACACTGACACTAATTTGTTTGCTCTGAAATTCCTGTGTTTATAAGAATATATTTTCAAGAAATAGAAGCCATTTGAAATATAATAACTTCTTCAGAATATTTCTTTTACTTTCAACTGGACTTTTGCCACATTTTACTTTCCCATCTTTTATTCATTATAATGCCCTCCAGCATATTCCCCAGAAATATTTGGCTGAACATGAAAAGTAACTCACCCTGAGTAATAAAGAGTTCTCTACAATGTGCTCGCACCACATAAAAGTAGATTGTTTAAAGTTAGTAACTCCATCTATGAGCAACTTTTAATAATATAGGAATCATAAAATATTCCAATGGGTAGAATTTGAAAAATACATATTGTGGTATAAAGCCAAAGTCTATATCAAATCTTAGAATTGGCTAAGTGTTGAAAAGTTATTTTAAAACATGTTTTTCACCTTTATAAGGCTAAGAACTCTTCAATTGTATGTTACTAAATAATGAGAATAATAACACAATTAAAGCCTGCCTCTATGGGGACATGCAGTAGGTTAGGTTAGTAATCACATAAATATGGCTAGGGAATGTAAAATACAATAGTATAAACAGGCTGATTAGCACATTGGTAATGGTTTTCTTTGAACAAATCTGAAGTTTGAGCTCACTGATATTTACTGTGCTGTCAAATAGCACACTCTAAATACAAAGATTTAAGTGACCAAATAAATATGAGGACACATTATGGGACTGTCAGTTTATTGCTTACCTCAACTTGTCTAATTCTTTTCAAAGAAACAATGAGAAAATGTTCCACATTGGTAGTATTTCAGACAATAGAATTTAAAAAAAAAAACTGACTTTTTCTAATCAAAGCCTATAGATATTTCAAATCTGACCAATTTTTCAACAGTAATGACCATTCATGTGTCTTCACCATTGTCTTAACATGAAAAAGCCAGTCAAATACATTAGGATAGGAAGAATTCACTGGACTACTTTCATCGTAAAGAAAGATTCATGATTTTTTTAGTGACATGGACTGGCTTCTTACATTTAATTCATGTCTACATCTTTCAACATGGAAAGCGTACAATATATTATCAAATTATATTACATAATAAAGCCTTCATCAACAAACTAAATTCCCAGTAAACAAATTTATATATATATATATATATATATATATATATATATATATATACACATATGTGTTTTATACATACGTGTGTGTGTGTGTGTATATATATATATATATATATATATATATATTCAAATGTCTCTACCAACTTGATGTTTTTTAAGTCTGCATTTTATTTTCTTTCTATAGTTAGCTGTTATTGTTGTTGTTTTGCTGTTGGGAATGGAATCTATTGCTTCTCTCATGCTAAACACATGCTTACCAGTGAGTTAAAACCCCTGACCTAGCCAATTAATTTTTCCTACTAAAAAGAAGAGATATTAATATTTGTCAATCAGAAAATATTATGCTTCCTGGAAAGCATTGCTCTAACTATGAAGAGTGTTTTTGATAATGATTGTGTCAAAATTAACAAACAATTTTACTATTCAATGCCAGGCGCCATCCTGACTTGGTTACAGACCCCAACACTATTCTCTTAAAGACTTGATTACATATTATTGGATGCATTTGAAAGTCAGTGGCTATCACAACCATGCACAAACTATTGTACATTCAGTAACATAAAATGCCCATTTCTTATTACAATTCTACACCAATGCTTTCTTTTTATAAAAAGTATTTTTTGATTCTCCAGATGGTGATATAAATAAATATTATAGGCAAAGAAAATCAGGGCACATCTAGTGATATATGAGTTCTGGTGATTGGAATCAATGCATCTTCCCCATATGAAAGCTAAATTGTCACCAAATGGTTGTCTGGTCTTTGCAAGGAACTTTGCCCAGCTTCTGTCTTGGATACTGTATATGTAGGAGTTGAACTTTAACCAGTGGCTGTAGCTAGATCCCACTGGACATTACAGAGCCCATTATCTGAACAAATTCTGAGCATTCAACACTGGAAAATCAGACATTCAGCTCATGAGCCCCTTGCTGTCAAACCCTGAATGCTGATGAGTAGCAGTGTCTGACATCCACATGATGTGTTATTCTGTAAGTATTTTTCTAATTAATGTTATAAAGTCTATCTAAGAAAATGTTTTCCATTATTCTGAAAGCGTCTGAATCTGTGAAATTGTCAATACTTTTTAGATATCTATGTATTTTTTAAATTTTCTCTCCTTTTTGAACATGCGTGTGTCCTATTGTGACATTCAGGGTACTTGCCAATTTCTATTCATAAGTCCCAATTAGCTTCATGCCATTAATATGTGGATAATCATTGAGTGTTTGTTAAGTATCATTAAGATGAACATTCTTTGAGTCTAATTTATGACTAAAATAAGAGAGTTGAAATATTCATAGGGCATAATGGTGAACAGTTATTTTTTTGCCAATTGAAAGCCAACTATGTTTTATATTCTCTATTGATGCACATCAATAACAACACTTTTGCCAGATAGTTAGAGATGATTAAGTGCCAAAGGCTGTGTTATTCTACTACAGTCAGCTACCACATCTGGGAAAGCAGCTGTGATTTGGATTATCACCTGAAATTTTGTCCTTGGTGTCATCTACCACAATTCAGATATTTTGCACTGTTCAACATTGTGACAACATCTAAACTCAATTTGTTGATAAAACTAATCTCTGTAAACTTTTCTGGAAAGGGAAACTATTTTTATTTGACAATGCTTTACTTTATGGTCTTTATTCTACATTAGGAAAAACCGATGTAATTTTTCTGTTATTTGCTTGTTATATTCATTTCATTACATGCTATGGGACCAGATAAACTCTTTCATAGTCCTTTGGAAACATGACCCCCACTGTGAGTTTTCGACCAATACTCAACTGGTCAAGTGGTCTCTGTAACTCTCTCTGCAAATGAAGGTTATGAAGAGGCATGGTTTTCAGTCCTCTAGTTTCATATCACTTCAAATCTCCCATTTAATCATTATAATATCTACATATTACTTTCCCTCAAGTACAAATTTATTGTTGCAAATTTATAAGGGGATAAATAACACATGCAAACATGGTAGTGTTGTTGGGTTGCTTCTTATGACGATATGACCTTTCCATATTTGAGTGAGATCCGAGTCATTAAACTGACATAGATCAGAGAAGGAGAGAAGATACTCTGATTCTTCAGCTGAGAAAGTTGACATCTTATTATCTTTTTTTGTTGGTCTTATACAAATCTAGCAAATTCTCCTTAACATTTCTTCTACATTGAAACACTAAGATTTATTATCCTTTCCCCCAAATATCTGCTGACTAAGGCACTGTTTATAACCCTGGACTTATTTCACCTTAGAATAACTGTATTCACTTTGTCTTCTTTGTCTCTAACAATTAATTCTTATGACTAGATTCTTTGGTTTTAAATTTCCATAATATATTGCTGATAATAAATAGTATTAATAATAAGTACTCATGATCTAAGGTAGATGAAAATATCTCTTTCCTCCATTCCCAGCCCACATAGACAATTAATGAGAAAAATCTTATGAATTGGGGTCTTGCCTTGTTAGCTCTTTTCCTTATTCCTTACTAATTGTGTCTAAGGAGTTTCTTCTGGAGCCATCCAAGATGTGTAAGTGAGGCCACACTTCCCACCTAGAACCTCCTCTTCTTGAAAAATATGTCTGTGAATCTCTGACATCTCACCTCATTTAAGGTTAGCCAGTTGTTGTGCCCTATCCCAAAGGCCATTATCAAAAGATTGTTAGGATTTTCTCTAAGTTTACTTTCTTGAATAAATAATTCTAATTCAGGGGCAGTTGTCCTCTTATTTAAAACAAGATTTTCTAATTCAACCTCATATTTAGCCCCATGAGCCATGGTGCCACCTCATGCAACGCCCTCCAGCTTGACCTGAAGTCACAGCCCTCCTTTCCTGCTACCACATATCAGCCAGTACTATAATTTCCTTGGCATACTTGACACATTTGCTCTGGAGGAAGAATTTTAATATCTTCTTCCTGCTGCTTTGACATAGATAATTAGTTGAAGCAAGTTAGGGTTATAAAAAGAACAAGGTTCATTACAAAAGGGACCAAAACTGTGGTATTATTTGTAGGAAACAGAGGACGCCTCCATGAAATTTTTATCTCAAAGCACAACAAATAATAGAAGGGACATTTCGTTTATCATACTTTTTGGCAATGACAATCGATGTTCTTTTCCAATGCCAATTTCAAATCACAGAATATCAAGTGGAACACAAAATATTTTGTTTTCTGTGCATGTGACAGGAAAATGGTATTAATGCGAACATACTGTTTATAATGCTTCTCTGTTTATATTTTTTTCACATTTTAAGGCCTTCATACTCAATCTTAGTTTGTATCTAAGTTGCATTGTGTTATATACTTTTTTATAAGTATAAAAGACTGTGTTATTCATGTGTCCTCGTAAGGTTGAAGGTTGTTAAGTAGAAATGATCAGAAGGGTCATACCATTGAAAAGAACAGTGACAAGAGAAACAAGTATGTGCACTGTTGTGATGTGCCTTATGTAGCTTGGCTCATGATGATTGTTTCTGTGCTGAACAGATATTTTTTCTCATTACTGTCCTCTAAACAACAGAGTGTATGATCTTTACATAGAATTAAGTATTGTAAGTAATGCAGAGATAACATAAAATACTGCACATGGGAGGATTAAAAAATTGTACCATTTTATATAAGGGACTTTTATATAAGGGACTTGAGCATCTGCAGACAAGAGTATCCAGGAAGGGTACTGGATCAAATCTCCCAAAGATAACAAAGGAAGACTGTAACTTAATTTCAACAATAAAAAATTCTCTTCAAGGCTTATTAATCAGGCTCTTTCAAATTATGATCTATCATTTAATCTAATGTGTTCCATTTAAAGAGCTTATTTGTCACTGGTTCTTATTTCCTATCTTACTACTTTCAGAAAAAAAAAATGAGTAAAATGATAAAATCAACTACTTTTAACACAGTACATATTTAGTATCAAATCATGGCCCCTTAGTTTATAATAATGCAACAAGCACATCAAATAAATCTGTGTTCTTCTATGATATTTATATAAAATCATGCAACAAAGTTTCCATATTATCTATTGACCTGGTTTATAATTATGAAAATGCATTCCTTTTGCAGTAGCAGATTGAGGGACAAACATCATGTATGAGGCATTAATATAACTAAATGTTCTGGGCAGAAATTTCATGCATTGGGTTTCAAGAGATCAAAGAACCGTTAAACTTTATTTATCATTTTGAAAGTATAAAAGAGCAGGTACATATAGTTTCATGATATAGGATTACATCAGAACAGCCAACCAAAAGAGCACATTGATATCCAAGTCCTAAGTTGAATAAATTTAAAACAAGTTAATTAAACATGTAACTATTAAATAAACCACAAAACAATGTTAGCCATGTTTTTCTTTTACTGTGTAATTAATATACCAACATCTGATCATCTATTCATGGATTACACCACAAAGCAGTTTGTGGGGTGTGTGTGTATGTGTGTGTGTGTGTGTGTGTGTGTATGTCTGTGAGTGTGCACGTGCATACATGTTCATGTATGTTTAATACCTGTCTGTGGCTAAATCCATAACCCAGAACACTAAAATAAAAGATGGGGAGAATGCAGGTGAGTCCTGATAGTGTGATCCTTGCCTGCTTCTATGAAGAATTTTTGTTAGGGAAAAGCTCTCTTTTTATGTGAGAGGTAAGGATATAAATAAGTAGCATTTATGTATAATGCAAAAGCCCTGTCTTCTAGACATGTGCAATTTAGGTCAGAGTGTAGGATTTTGACAGTGGCTGAATGTAAATACGCAGTTCACAAACTGAATACATGTTAGAAATAACGAAGTGCAGCAAGAAAACAAACATGTCCTTGATAATGTGTGGGAAAGGCAAAACTACTTCTTCCAAAAAGACATACTACCAAAATTCACTACTGAGTGAGCCTGGGTGGGTATTTTGCATATATATATATATATATATATCTGT